>NC_041393.1:220740845-220741221 GCF_002162155.2 Triticum dicoccoides | reverse complement strand
TGCAGCTAAGCCTCCGAGTGAGAGGCAGACTCACCACTCGGTAGGATTTTTATCACTTAGGCGAGTACTAGACTGCAGCTAAGCCTCCGAGTGAGAGGCAGACTCACCACTCGGTAGGATTTTTATCACTTAGGCGAGTACTGGACTGCAGCTAAGCCTCCGAGTGAGAGGCAGACTCACCACTCGGTAGGATTTTTATCACTTAGGCGAGTACTGGACTGCAGCTAAGCCCCCGAGTGAGAGGCAGACTCGCCACTTGGTAGGATTTTTATCACTTCATCTTGGGAGAAACAGATTCGCAGCTAAGGTGACACATACGAAAGAAATAAACAACAATCATTCGGAAGACTGTAAAATTATGTCTTTTGATAATCAA
>NC_041393.1:220721499-220740835 GCF_002162155.2 Triticum dicoccoides | reverse complement strand
CGGTAGGATTTTTATCACTTAGGCGAGTACTGGACTGTAGCTAAGCCCCCGAGTGAGAGGCAGACTCACCACTCGGTAGGATTTTTATCACTTAGGCGAGTACTGGACTGCAGCTAAGCCTCTGAGTGAGAGGCAGACTCACCACTCGATAGAATTTTTATCACTTAGGCGAGTACTGAACTGCAGCTAAGCCTCCGAGTGAGAGGCAGACTCACCACTCGGTAGGATTTTTATCACTTAGGCGAGTACTGGACTGCAGCTAAGCCCCCGAGTGAGAGGCAGACTCACCACTCGGTAGGATTTTTATCACTTCATCTTGGACGAAGCAGATTCGTAGCTAAGGCGACACATATGAAAGAAATAAACAACAATCATTCGGAAGACTGTAAAATTATGTCTTTTGATAACCAAACTAAGAGGTGCTTCTTATTACATCTCATCAGTCTAAATACTTAGTAGTAAAAAGGGCTGAGCAGTTCCGCATTCCAGGCACGCGGTTCATCTTTGTTGTGCTCGACGTTGAAGAGACGGTATGCTCCGTTGTGGAGCACCTTGGTGACAACGAAAGGGCCTTCCCAAGCAGGGGCGAGCTTGTGTGGCTTCTGCTGGTCCACTCGGAGAACCAAGTCCCCTTCTTGGAACACTCGACCCCTTACGTTCCTGGCATGGAATATACGCAAGTCTTGTTGATAAATGGTCTACCGGATCAAGGCCATCTCTCTTTCTTCCTCCAAGAGGTTGACTGCATCTTGTCGAGCTTGCTCTGCTTCCTCTTCTGAGAAGAGTTTGACTCGGGGAGCGTTGTGGAGCAAATCACTCGGCAATACGGCTTCGGCCCCGTAGACTAAGAAGAATGGAGTCTGTCCAGTCGACCGATTGGGAGTTGTCCTCAGCCCCCAAAGCACTCATGGGAGCTCATCCACCCAAGCTCCTGCTGCGTGCTTGAGGTCACGCATCAACCGGGGCTTCAGTCCTTTGAGAATCAATCCATTCGCTCACTCAGCCTGCCCATTCGACTGAGGATGGGCGACCGAAGCGTAATCGACCCTCGTGCCTTGGGAAGCACAAAAGGCTCTGAATTCATCAGAGTCGAAGTTCGATCCATTGTCAGTGATGATGTTGTGCGGTACGGCATATCTGAATACCAATTCTTTCATGAAACTCACAGCAGTACTTGCTTCAAGGTTTTTAATGGGCTTGGCTTCGATCCACTTGGTAAACTTGTCGACTTCTACTAGCACATGGGTAAATCCGCTCCTGCCGGTCCTCAGAGGTCCAACCATGTCCAATCCCCAAACAGCAAAAGGCCTGACGAGTGGAATAGTCTTCAGAGCTGATGCAGGTTTATGGGACATGTTGGAGTAAAACTGTCAACCTTCACACTTGTCCACTATTTCTTTTGCCATTTCGTTGGCATGTGGCCAGTAAAACCCAGCTCGTTATGCTTTGGCCACGATGGTCCAAGAGGACGCATGGTGACCATAGGTCCCCGAGTGAATATCATTGAGGATCATTCGGCCTTCTTCTAGCATGATGCACTTCTGGCAGACCCCAGTTACACTTTCTCTGAACAACTGACCTTTTATCACGGTAAACTCTTTAGACCGTCGGACGATCTGTCGAGCCTCTTCTTCATCTTCTGGAAGTTCTTTCCTAAGAATGTATGCAATGTACGACACTGTCCAGTCGGGAGTGATGACCAAAACCTCCATGACTAAGTCGACCACGGCTGGGATTTCGACTTCAGTCAGATCTGTGGCACTCTTGGGCTGTGGTGATTCTTCGGTGAAAGGATCTTCCTGAACTGAAGGTGAATGAATATGTTCCAAAAACACATTTTGGGGAATGGCCTCTCTCTTTGAGCCTATCTTTGCCAACTCATCTGCAGCTTGATTTTTCAGTCGGGGTATATGGTGAAGCTTCAAACCTTCAAACTTCTTTTCCAGCTTTCTTACTTCATTGCAATAACCAGTCATGGCTGGGCTCCTAACATCCCATTCCTTCATCACTTGATTAACCACCAAATCTGAGTCGCCGTAGACCATAAGGTGACGGACGCCGAGTGAAATGGCCATACGCAACCCATGTAAAAGTGCTTCATATTCGGCTTCATTATTGGAGGAATCAAAATGAATCTGGAGAACATAACTAAGCTTGTCTCCACGGGGGGATACCAATACTACCCCAGCACCTGAACCATTCAGCATCTTGGAGCCATCAAAGAACATAGTCCAATGCTCCGAGTGAACTTGAGTCGGCAATTGCTTCTCAATCCACTCGGCAAGGAAATCTGCGATTGCTTGGGACTTGATAGCTTTCTTTGCCTCAAACTTGATATCAAATGGAAGGAGTTCAATCGCCCATTTTTCCACTCGACCAGTTGCATCTCTGTTATTCAGAATTTCAGATAGCGGCACGTCGCTGACGACTGTAATGGAGTGGTCAGAGAAATAATGTGCAACCTTCTTCATGGTCATGTATATTCCATAGACAAGCTTATGATAATGTGGATATCGTTGCTTGGATGGAGTCAAAACTTCAGAGAGATAATAAACTGGGCGTTGAACCTTGTAAGCTTTTCCTTCCTCTTCTCGCTCGACCGTGAGTACTGTACTGACAACTTGTCCAGTGGCTGCAATGTAAAGCAGTAAAGGCTCTTTGCTGATTGTCACAGCAAGCACCGGCTGGGTGGAAAGCAGGGCTTTGAGCTCTGCAAACGCTGCATCAGCTTCTTCATTCCACTCAAACTTATTAGATTTCTTCATCGGTCGGTAAAGAGGTAAGGCCTTTTCACCGAGACGAGAAATGAATCGACTCAAGGCGGCCAAACAACCAGTCAGCTTCTGAACATCATGCACTCGCACGAGGCGTTTCATTCGGAGGATGGTATCAACTTTTTCTGGATTGGCATCGTTCCCTCGTTCGAAAACGAGAAAACCGAGTAACTTTCCTCCTGAAACTCCGAATGTGCACTTTGACGGATTAAGCTTGATATCGTACCTTCTTAGGTTGGCAAAGGTTTTTGCGAGGTCAGTCAATAAGTCGGAACATTTGCGAGACTTGACCACAATGTCATCCATGCATGCTTCCACATTCTGACTGATTTGAGTGAGCAGGCACTTCTGAATCATTCTCATGAATGTGGCTCCAGCATTTTTAAGACCAAATGGCATGGTGACATAACAAAAGCACCTGAACGGGGTGATGAAGGCTGTTTTCATTTCATCAGGACCATACAGTCGGATCTGATGATACCCGGAATATGCATCTAAGAAACACAAGCGCTACCACCCTGCAGTCGAGTCAACAATCTGATCGATGCGAGGGAGAGGGAAGTGATCTTTTGGGCAGGCCCGATTAATGTGCTTGAAATCAATGCACATACGAAGTGAATCATCCTTCTTAGGGACCATGACTACATTGGCTAGCCACTCGGAGTGGTAGATTTCACGGATGAACTCTGCTGCCAACAACCGAGCCACTTCTTCGCTAATTGCTTTTCTCTTCTGCGCGGCGGACCACCGAAGGTGCTGTTTGACGGGTTTTACCTTGGGGTCGACACGCAAACGGTGCTCAGCCAGTCCCCTGGGTACACCTGGCATGTCAGAGGGTTTCCATGCAAAGATGTCCCTGTCCACACGGAGGAACTGGACGAGCGCTTCATCCTATTTGCTGTCGAGTATTGTTGATATATGAGTCGGTGCAGCATTGGGACCGGTCGGGATAACATGAATCGGCTTTGTTTCACCAGTCGACTGAAATGCAGAGTCTGTAGCAGGATTCTTGGCACGGAGCAAATCACTCGGATCTGCACTCTTCTGATACTCTTGGAATTCAACTGCTGCCATCTGTGCATCGGCGATTTTGGAACCTTTCTGGAAGCATTCCTCTGCCTTCTGCCGATTGCCAGTAACTGTGATCATACCTTTGGGGCCAGGCATCTTCAGCTTGAGATACACATAACATGGTCGAGCCATAAAACGTGCATAGGCTGGCCTACCCAGAATGGCATGATAGGCACTCTGGAAATCCACAACTTCAAATGTCAACTTCTCCTTACGGTAATGCTTGGAATCACCAAAAACCACGTCGAGGGCGATCTGGCCGAGTGATTCGGCTTTCTTTCCAGGGATAACACCATGAAAACTCATGTTGCACTCGCTAAGTTTGGACATCGGAATGCCCATCCCCTTCAAGGTTTCAGCGTAAAGGATGTTCAAACCACTGCCACCGTCCATCAGTACTTTGGTCAGTCGAGTGCCCCCAACCACGGGGTCGACCACCAGTGCTTGCTTCCCAGGGGTGGCTACACGAGCAGGATGGTCAGACTGGTCAAACGTGATGGCTATCTGAGACCATCTCCCGAATGTGGTCATCGCAGCCGGAGCGACCATATTCACTTCTCTATTGATGACCTTCTGAAAGTGCAATTATCCCTAGGTGGTTTTGGTAATTCCTAACAACATATAGCTCACTGAGCTAACATCATTCCAAGATAAACATTTCAGGAAAAGTTCAATGAATGGCATGGCATGGATGAGGAAAGTGGATCCCTCAAAATTCTAAAGATAAAAGGATTGGCTCAAGCTCAAAAGCTCAAGACTTTATATTTTACATTTTAGTGATCCAAGATCACATTGAGTCTATAGGAAAAGCCAATAATATCAAGGAGGGATGAGGTGTTGTTTAATGAGTTTCTTGCTCCACAATGCTTAGTGATATGCTCCAAAAAACCCTCAACTACTTTCTCATATCCACATATGACCTAAACCAAAAATCAAACTCGGCCCCACCGATTCTTTCTATCCGGCGCCACCGAGTTCAGATGCCATAGCCAATATCACAAACCCTAGGCAAATCGGTCTCACTGATAGGGATCTCGGTCTCATCGAGATGGGATTGTAATCTCTCTGTTTCCCTTCGTAACGTTTCGGTACCACCGAGATGAGCGATTGGTCCCACTGAGATTGCAATGTAAACTCTCTATTTCCTTTTCGTAACATTTCGGTCTCACCCGAAAAGAGCGAACCGGTCCCACCGAGTTTACCTGACCAACTCTCTGGTTAGCTTTTTACCAAAATTGGTCTCACCGAGTTTGAGTAATCGGTCTCACCGAGATTACCTTATGCCCTAACCCTAACCATATCGGTCCTACCGAGTTGCATGTCGGTCCCACCGAAAATCCTAACGGTCACTAGGTTTACTAAATTGGTCTGACCGAGTTTGTTGATTCGGTCCCACCGAGATTGGTAAATTGTGTGTAACAGTTAGATTTTGTGTGGAGGCTATATATACCCCTCCACCTCCTCTTCATTCTAGGAGAGAGCCATCAGAACAAGCCTACACTTCCAACTTGCTGTTTCTGAGAGAGAACCACCTACTCATGTGTTGAGGCCAAGATATTCCATTCCTACCATATGAATCTTGATCTCTAGCCGTCCCCAAGTTGCTTTCCACTCAAATCTTCTTTCACCAAATCCAAATCCTGTGAGAGAGAGTTGAGTGTTGGGGAGTGATACGTCTCCAACGTATCTATAATTTATGAAGCATTCATGCTATATTACTATGTGTTTTGAATGATTATTATGGGCTTTATTATACACTTTTATATTACTTTTGGGACTAACCTATTAACCGGAGGCCCAACCCATATTGCTGTTTTATTGCTTGTTTCAGTATTTCGAAGAAAAGGGATATCAAACGGAGTCCAAACGGAATGAAACCTTCGGCAACGTGATTTTTTGGAAGAATATCATCCTGGAGACGTGGAGCTCAAGTCAGAAGATACTCGAGGACTCCACGAGATAGGAGGGTGCGCCCCTTGTCTCGTGGGCCCCTCGAGCACCCCCCGACCGACTTCTTTCACCTATATAGTCCCACTTACCCTAAAAACATCCAGTGAGAAGATAGATCGGGAGTTCCGCCGCCGCAAGCCTCTATAGCCACCAAAAACCTCTCGGGAGCCCTTCCCGCCACCCTGCCAGAGGGGGGATCCATCACCGGTGGCCATCTTCATCATCCCAGCGCTCTCCATGACGAGGAGGGAGTAGTTCACCCTCGGGGTTGAGGGTATGTACCAGTAGCTATGTGTTTGATCTCTCTCTCTCTCTCTCGTGTTCCCTCTATGGCACGATCTTGATGTATCCCGAGCTTTGCTATTGTAGTTGGATCTTATGATGTTTCTCCCCCTCTACTCTCTTGTGGTGAATTGAGTTTTCCCCTTTGAAGTTATCTTATCGGATTGAGTCTTTTATGAGAACACTTGATGTATGTCTTTCCGTGCTTATCTGTGGTGACAATGGGATATCATGTGCCTCTTGATGTATGTTTTGGTGACCAACTTGCGGGTTCCGCCCATGAACCTATGCATAGGGGTTGGCACACATTCTTGACTCTCCGATAGAAACTTTGGGACACTCTTTGAAGTACTTTGTGTTGGTTGAATAGATGAATCTGAGATTGTGTGATGCATATCGTATAATCATGCCCACGGATACTTGAGGTGACAATGGAGTATCTAGGTGACATTAGGGTTTTGGTTGATTTATGTCTTAAGGTGTTATTCTAGTACGGACTCTTTTATAGATCGATCCGAAAGAATAACTTTGAGGTGGTTTCGTACCCTACCATAATCTCTTCATTTGTTCTCCGCTATTAGTGTCTTTGGAGTGACTCTTTGTTGCATGTTGAGGGATTGTTATATGATCTATCTATGTTATTATTGTTGAGAGAACTTGCACTAGTGAAAGTATGAACCCTAGGCCTTGTTTCCTATCATTGCAATACCGTTTACACTCACTTTTATCATTAGTTACCTTGCTGTTCTTATTATTTCAGATTACAAAAACCTATATCTACTATCTATTTTGCACCTGTATCTTCATCTCTTCGCCGAACTAGTGCACCTATACAATTTACCATTGTATTGGGTGTGTTGGGGACACAAGAGACTTTTTGTTATTTGGTTGCAGGGTTGTTTGAGAGAGACCATCTTCATCCTACGCCTCCTACGGATTGATAAACCTTAGGTCATCCACTTGAGGGAAATTTGCTACTATTCTACAAACCTGTGCACTTGCAGGCCCAACAACGTCTACAAGAAGAAGGTTGTGTAGTAGACATAGGGAGACTATCATTTGAAGCACAAGAGCAAGGAGTTCATCATCAACACACCATTTTTTACTTCTTGGAGAGTGGTGTCTCCTAGATTTTCTAGGTGTCACTTGGGAGCCTCCGAAAAGATTGTGGAGTTGAACCAAGGAGTTTGTAAGGGCAAGGAGATCGCCTACTTCGTGAAGATCTACCGCTAGTGAGGCAAGTCCTTCATGGGCGGTGGCCATGGTGGGATAGACAAGGTTGCTTCTTCGTGGACCCTTCGTGGGTGGAGCCCTCCGTGGACTCACGCAACCGTTACCCTTCGTGGGTTGAAGTCTCCATCAACGTGGATGTATGATAGCACCACCTATCGGAACCACGACAAAAACATCCGTGTCTCCAATTGCATTTGAATTCTCCAAACCCTTCCCCTTTACATTCTTGCAAGTTGCATGCTTTACTTTCCGCTGCTCATATACTCTTTGAATGCTTGCTTGAATTGTGTGAAGATTGCTTGACTTGTGCTAAGGTTGCTAAAATCTGCCAAAGACTAAAATTGGGAAAAGTTTAAGTTTTTATTTGGTCAAGTAGTCTAACCACCCCCCCTCTAGACATACATCCGATCCGACAAGTGGTATCAGAGCCTTGGTCTCCATTTTCTTTGATTTCCATAGCTTTTGGTGGTCATAGCCTTGGTTTCACAACCTAGGAGAGTATGGCGTCTAGCGAGGGAAATTATCACCATAGAGGTCCTTACTTTGATGGTACTAATTTTTCTAGTTGGAAGCATAAGATGAAAATGCATATTCTCGGACATAACCCTGCCATTTGGGCTATTGTGTGTATTGGCTTGCAAGGTGAATTCTTTGATGGGAGAGAACCAAACCGTGAAGCTAGCACGGAAGAATTGAAGATGCTTCAATACAATGCTCAAGTTTGTGATATCCTCTTCAACGGATTGTACCCCGAAGAATTTCAACAAAATCAACCATCTTGAGAATGCAAAGAAAATTTGGGATACTTTGATTGATATGCATGAAGGTACCGACTCCGTCAAGGAATCCAAGTTGGATGTGCTCCAAAGTCAACTTGACAAATTCAAAATGAAGGATGGTGAAGGTGTCGCTGAAATGTACTCTAGGCTTGCTCTTATCACAAATGAGATTGCGGGCTTAGGAAGTGAAGAGATGACCGACAAATTCATCATCAAGAAGATCCTAAGAGCATTGGATGGAAAATATGATACCGTGTGCACATTGATCCAAATGATGCCCAATTACAAGAATCTCAAGCCAACGGAGGTCATTGGAAGAATTGTTGCTCATGAGATGACACTCAAGGATAAGGAGGAACTTCACAACAAGTTAAGTGGTGCTTACAAAGCCTCATGTGAAGCCCCTACATCATCAAGTGAGAAACAAACCTTCAATGAAGAATTGAGTTTAATGGTGAAGAACTTCAACAAATTCTACAAGAGTAGAAGCAAAGAGAGAAGCTCCACGTCAAGGTCCTACAATGACAAAAGATCTTCCAGTCGAGAGCAAAATTGCTACAACTGTGGAAGACCCGGACACTCTTCCAATGAGTGTACGGCTCCCTACAAAAGAAGAGAAGATTCTCCCAAGAGAAGAAGTAGAAGAGAAGGATCACCGCCAAGAGAGAGAAGGAGTAGAGATGATCGTTATGAACGAAGAACATCCCGGAGAAGCAAGGATTCGGAAAGGAGGGACAAGTCATCAAAGAGCTACACAAAACGAAGACATCAAGCTCATGTTGGTGAATGGGTATCCGGTTCCGACTCTGAACATCACTCTGAGAGAAGCTATCACTCCGACTCCGAACATACTCAAGATGAAGGTGTTGCCGGT
Organism: Triticum dicoccoides; assembly: GCF_002162155.2. Classification (NCBI taxonomy): domain Eukaryota; kingdom Viridiplantae; phylum Streptophyta; class Magnoliopsida; order Poales; family Poaceae; genus Triticum; species Triticum dicoccoides. The sequence goes on along the minus strand of NC_041393.1, from coordinate 220,731,872 downwards.
CTAGCTCTTGTGTCAACCAACTCCCACGACATATTTGATTCACCAAATGAAGGAATTGGAAGATGCTTCATGGCTAAAGGCCCAAAGGTAACACACCCCGAGTATGTTGATTTCAATAGTGATGAAGATGACTTGCTAGGTGATGATGATTTACTTATTGACAACTCTAGTGATGAATACTATGATGAAACGTCAATTAATCATGCTAATCAAGATAAAACGAATGACGATGATAAGGAGAAAATTGAGCTCCTAACTAAAGAGCTAAACACTCTTAAGTTAGCTCATGAAACTATCTTAGGGGATCATCGAGAACTTTTGAGGACTCATGAGAAGTTACGCTTTGAAAAGCTCAATCTTGAGAAAGAGCATGAGTTTTTAAAGGCAATCAATGATGATCTTCGCAAGAAAAGTTCTTCTTACATTGCCAAGCGTGTACTCTTATCTACTTACATGCCTCAAGTCAAGTCTAGTAACAAAAACAAGAAGGATTCTTCCTCTAGTAGTAACAATCATCATGCTAAATCCAATATTGTTGCTTCTAGTAGTTCTCCTGATTCCACTAATGATTCTCTTATCCAAGTTACACTTGAGCAAGAAAATAGCTTATTGAAGGGAATTATAGAGAAAGGTGTTTACAAGAGCCTTGCTGGGAGTAAACAATTTGAGGAAATTGAACGCAAGCAAGGAAGGCACCGGAAGAACCAAGGTGTTGGTTTTGAACGAAAGTTCAATGCCAATGGGAGTTGAGTGGGAAGAAGATCAATATCGCAAGATGAAGTTTGTTCCTCAACAAGAGAAGTATGATACTACTTCCTTCAAGGGGACACAAGCTCAAGATGATCTTCCACCACAAGACCACAAGCAAAAAGGCATGGACAAGCTTCAAGAGGAGATTGATGCATTTGAAGAAGCTCCTAAGGCCTTGGTCAAGTGGGTTCCCAAGACTACGTCAAGTTCTACTTCATCAAGTACGACCACAACTCCAAGGATTCCCATCAAGATGATGTGGATCCCGAAGAAGAAGAACTAGAGAGTTCTTGAGGGTGACTCCGCCAACATACTTCACTCATATCTTTTTGGCAACAACAAGTGCAATCAAGTTCCACATCTTGCACTAGTTCAAGGAGTCACAAACCCTCTTGTTGGTAAGACAAGGGACAAGGTAACCTAATGCTTTCATGGACATCATCTTGTGTGAGCATCACTCTATGTCTATGGATATCCTTGTTTGTTTCTTGTGGGACTAACCCGTGTAGGTATTGAAAGTGCAACTCACTCCAAAGGATTGCTCCAAATGATCTTCATCAACATTGAGCATCCACATCTTCAACACCTACATGAAGTCATCATCGACAAAACTCAAGGTCAGTTCATCCCTCTAAGGGGGGATCTCACATCTAGGGGGAGCTTTACTCTAAGAATTGAGTCAAAGCAACTCTAATGGTGTGAACACATCAATGCATTATGTAAAAGTGGTAACCCCACTTGAGGTTAAACGATGAGTATGACCTATGATCAAATGTTCTCATTTGACTCCTAAGTCAATATACTCATATATAGATGACCTAGTCATCGCCAATTGTTTGATAGATGCTAGAATTGGTTGTGCATGCTTTGCCACATATTTCATTTGCCATTTTATTGTGTGAGCATGTTGGTTGCATATTTTACTCATTCGAGGACATCCACTTGTAGTTTTGCTTGTTTGGCTTCTTTTTCTTTTGGCCAAGTGGATGAACAAGAATGCCTAAGAACCTTCACTAGCTATCTATGGTTTTCTTGTCTCAAACTCTATTCATGCTACATCAGAAAATTTGATCAAGTCAGATTCAAACCACTCTGTGTGAGGAGCACTCGGAGTCCCCGATTCGTCATAGACTTAAACTTCCAAAACTTCTGTGTGCGTTTCGGTCTGACCGATTCTTCCATTTCGGTCATACCGAGATCACTAAGTCGATCTAGGGTTTTCATCTCGGTGCAACCGATTTGAACATTTCGGTCTCACTGAGTTGCTGTAACTGTCAACAGTTATGCATCTCCGTGCCATTGAGTTGTTCCACTCGGTCACACTGACAGGGTCGGGCTATATATACTCACGGGCAAAAATTTGGAAACTTTCTCCAAACCCCTTCGCCCGCGCATAGATCGCTCTGCCTCCAGGGTCTTCGAATCGTCCTCCTCGTCGCCAGCCGCCTCCAGTCGCTGGTCTCTGCCGCTGTCAACGGAATTCAACCCCGCAGTTGCCGCCATAGCGAGTTCATCGCTAAGCTAGGGTATGGACTCGATCACAGTGCTATCCCCATCCGATTCCTAGCACGTTGTGTTCATCATGATTCTTGCCACGCTTGAAACGATTCTATCCAGTCAAAACAATCCATAGATTAGAAGTGGATTGAAAATTTAGGGTTAGGTTTCTGCCGAAACCATCTCGGACCCACCGAGTTGTAGAACTCGGTTCCACCGATTTGGCTGATGCCATTGCACAAGTGATTCTCGGTGTGACCGAGAATTGCAAATTGGTGTGACCGAGTTCAGGACTTTGTGAAACCCTAGCAGTCTTGGTGCCACCGAACTATGACTCGGTCTGACTGAGTTCACTAGTTTAGGTTCCAAAAGCTGCTTCGGTATCACCGAGTTTGCAAATCGGTTGATCTGAAATGCTTTCTGTGGAAAACTAAAACTAAGTTTTTGAATCACTCTTTTGCAAAAACCTCTGTATTTTGTGATGCTCATCCATTCTATCTCATCTATATCTACTCACAGGGTCTGCAGTCAGTGTTTGCAATATGTCTGAACAAAGTGACAGCTAGAACTAGTCAGAGGAGTAGATTCACATGAGTGAGGGCACTAGTCCCTCTAGCACCTCAGATGAGGGCAGAAGGAGCACCCCAAGCAACTTGCCCAAAGCTGCCACCAGGGCCAGAAAGAAGAAGACCTCAGAATATGAGGATGAAGACTATGTGGCAGTTGAGGATGAGGCCACTTCCAAGAAGAAAGTGCTCAAGAAAGAATATGGCCAACTGCAGCCACCAAGCCAGGACTAAACAGGAAGGTCCCTGCCAAGAGGACACCTATGCTGAAAGTCAGAGCATCAACTCAAGAACCTGAGAAATCTGATCCCAAAGAGGCTGCTGCAGAAGGGAAGAAGAGGAAGGAAAGGGTCAAGAAGACCATGGCCAGAGTTGTTGGATAGCCTTCCATGATGGAAGAGGAAGAGGAAGAAGAGGCTGCTGCTCCAGCACCCAAGGCTCAAAAGCTTATGGGTGATGCTATTAGATCAGGGGTTGCATCATCAAAGCCCAAAGAAGCACCCAAAGCTGCCTCCAAGCCCAAGACTGCACCGAAGAGGAATACCAGGAACATACTAGCTGCTGAGAAGAACAAGGCCCCAGTGCCTGAAGTTGCTGAAGAAGAAGAAGATGAAGGACAAGTTCTGAGAAAGTTGAAGCTAAAGATTCCAGACCACAATGATGCTCATCCAGTGGCTGAGAACATGAAGCTGAGGAAGGATGCAAGACTCAGACAGTGGAGGTTGTCTGATCCTTATGCAATCAGGAGAAGGACTGCTGTTGACTACAGGTTCCACACTAAGGAACAACAGGATTTCTATGAGACTGTGCTACTGGACAAGAAACCTATAGTTTGTGACATGAGGTGGGTGGACTGGAAATACATGAAGAAGAATGAGGAACACTACCCAGGAGTGTTTGACAGCTTTAAGGGTTGTGGAGTTGATGAGTTTGTTGGACAGAAGTTCACAAAGTGGAATGATGAGCTCATAATGCAATTCTACTCCACAACTCACTTTTATCCAGATGGCAGAATAGTTTGGATGTCTAAAGGTACAAGGTACCAATCAACTATTGAAGAATGGGCCAATCTGATCAATGCACCAAAGGAGAAAGAAGATGACTTGGATGTCTATGCCAAGAAGAAAATGGATCACAACTCAATGGCACACATGTACAAGGAGATTCCAAATGATGCTCTTGAGACTCACAAGTTTGGGTCTGTCCATTTCCTTTTGTCAGGACTGCCAACGATCAACTGGATCCTTAGGCACACACTCTTGCCCAAGTCAGGTGACCACAACATGATCAGAGGCCATGCAATAAACTTGCTACACATATTTGATGTGCCATAGAAGTTCAAGGTCATGAGTCTCATAGTTGAGACTATCAAGAGGACAACAACTGACCAAAAGAGAAGGTGTGGGTATGCCCCACAGATCCAGGAGCTGATTAACTCCAAGATGGGCACATGCACATACTTGTTGGACAAGGAACATTTTCCTATCTATCCATATTTTGAGGACAACCAAGTGGTGATGAATGAGAATTAACCATCTTTTGTGCATGCTCAAGCAAAGAAGGAGAAGGCAAAAATAGAGAAGGCTGCCAAGATGCCAACTGTTGAGGAGGCATCTGAGTACTTTCTGAAGAGCAAGCAGGACCAGCTTGGTTACTTGATAGCATCGACTCTGAGGATTGAGAAAGGGTTGGCCACTCTAACTCAAAACCAGGAGAGCCTGGAAAGAATCATGGAACAAAAGTTCTATGACTTAGATGTGAAAGTAACTGAGATCCAGTCTGTTGTGGAGCAACTCCAAGATGATATGCAGGAGAGGAAAGGCAAGACAACCACTGATGCATTTGCCAAAGTGCCTAGAGCTCAGTGATCAGTAGCAGTGCCAGTGACAGACACCAGAGCCACTTCATCTGCACCAGCTACAACTCCTACAGTTCCAGTGCAACCAGCTCCAGCACCTACTCCTCCAGCTCCATCCACATCAACTGAAGTCTTCGTCCAAGGAGCCATCTCTACACCACCACCTGAAGATCAAGCCTGAGAGTCGTTTTAGTACTATGCATTTTCTATGAACTTTTAGGTAACTTGTTGCCAAAGGGGGAGAAAAATGTATAGATCATAGGCTTCGAGAGAGAGTGTTGCTTTTTGTTCTCTCTTGCTTTGGTGGTTGAACTTTATTTGCTTGCTTGAGATACTACTTTATTGTCTGTGTGATACAATGATGATCATGTGTTTGATCATATGCTACCTTAATGCTTGTTGGATGACATTATCCCACTTTTCTTTATATGATCTTTCACTTTGCTTGGTGATGAGTGCACGTACTCAATCTTTATTATTTTGAGCGCTCCACCAAGATGTATGTGACATGGAAGAGTAACCCATGAGCCTAACTCCTTGTGCATTTGCAGTCCAAAGCAAATCTTAAACTATGCACAAATTTAGGGGGAGCTCTTGCTTATCACATACTTCTCAAAGCGACAATGTTTTTCACTCTTACTATTATTTGTCGAAGCTTTGATCTATATGTTGTCATCGATTACCAAAAAGGGGAGATTGAAATTGCAACTATCCCTAGGTGGTTTTGGTAATTCCTAACAACATATAGCTCATTGAGCTAACATCATTCCAAGATAAACATTTCAGGAAAAGCTCAATGAATGGCATGGCATGGATGAGGAAAGTGGATCCCTCAAAATTCTAAAGATAAAAGGATTGGCTCAAGCTCAAAAGCTCAAGACTCTACATTTTACATTTTAGTGATCCAAGATCACATTGAGTCTATAGGAAAAGCCAATACTATCAAGGAGGGATGAGATGTTGTTTAATGAGTTTCTTGCTCCACAGTGCTTAGTGATATGCTCCAAAAAAACCTCAACTACTTTCTCATATCCACATATGACCTAAACCAAAAATCAAACTCGGCCCCACCGATTATTTCTATTCGGCGCCACTGAGTTCAGATGTCATAGCCAATGCCACAAACCCTAGGCAAATCAGCCTCACCGATAGGGATCTCGGTCTCACCGAGATGGGATTGTAATCTCTTTGTTTCCCTTCGTAACGTTTCGGTACCACCGAGATGAGCGATCGGTCCCATTGATATTGCAATGTAAACTCTCTATTTCCTTTTCGTAACATTTCGGTCTCACCGAAAAGAGTGAACTGGTCCCACCGAGTTAACCTGACCAACTCTCTGGTTAGCTTTTTACCAAAATCGGTCTCACCGAGTTTGAGTAATCGGTCTCACCAAGATTACGTTATGCCCTAACCCTAACCATATCGGTCCTACCGAGTTGCATGTCGGTCCCACGGAAAATCCAAACGATCACTAGGTTTACTAAATCAGTCTGACCGAGTTTGTTGATTCGGTCCCACCGAGATTGGTAAATTGTATGTAACGGATAGATTTTGTGTGGAGGCTATATATACCCCTCCACCTCCTCTTCATTCATGGAGAGAGCCATCAGAACAGGCCTACACTTCCAACTTGCTATTTCTGAGAGAGAACCACCTACTCATGTGTTGAGGCCAAGATATTCCATTCCTACCATATGAATCTTGATCTCTAGCCTTCCCCAAGTTGCTTTATACTCAAATCTTCTTTCCACCAAATCCAAATCCTATGAGAGAGAGTTGAGTGTTGGGGAGACTATCATTTAAAGCACAAGAGCAAGGAGTTCATCATCAACACACCATTTGTTACTTCTTGGAGAGTGGTGTCTCCTAGATTGTCTAGGTGTCACTTGGGAGCCTCCGACAAGATTGTGGAGTTGAACCAAGGAGTTTGTAAGGGCAAGGAGATCGCCTACTTCGTGAAGATCTACCGCTAGTGAGGCAAGTCCTTCGTGGGCGACGACCATGGTGGGATAGACAAGGTTGCTTCTTCGTGGACCCTTCGTGGGTGGAGCCCTCTGTGGACTTGCGCAACCGTTTCCCTTTGTGGGTTGAAGTCTCCATCAACGTGGATGTACGATAGCACCACCTATCGGAACCACGACAAAAACATCCGTGTCTCCAATTGCGTTCGAATTCTCCAAACCCTTCCCCTTTACATTCTTGCAAGTTGCATGCTTTACTTTTCGCTGCTCATATACTCTTTGCATGCTTGCTTGAATTGTGTGAAGACTGCTTGACTTGTGCTAAGGTTGCTAAAATCTGCCAAAGACTAAAATTGGGAAAAGGTTAAGTTTTTATTTGATCAAGTAGTCTAATCACCCCCCCTCTAGACATACTTCCGATCCTACACCTTCAATCGACTCTTGCTCTCAACATCAGCAAAAATCATCAGAGTGGAATTGACTTTGGGATAACCATCGTCTTCCTCTTCATCCTCATCTTTGTCCGACTCTTTCTCCTTCTCATTGGGCTGTTTCTCTCAGAACTGCTCGATCAGGAGTCGACATTGTCGAGTGGTATGCTTCGGGTAAATCAGATTACCTTCTTCATCTTTCTTCGTGTGGATGTGACATGGCAAATCCAGCACATCATTCCCTGCTTGATCCTTTACCTTCTTAGGGGGCCAGGGCCCCTTAGGTTTTCCCTTAAACTTTCCTTGAGTCATTGCTGCAATCTCTCCAGGTGCAGCTGGTTCGGCCTTACGCTTCTGTTTTCGACTGGAGTTACCCCCACCGGCCTCTTGGTCGATTGGTTTGCTCTTTCCGCTATGGAGTCGATCCTCTTCTTCTCCGTTAGCATACCGGGTTGCTATCTCCATCATCCGAGTCAGAGTCATATCCCCAGTCTGACCGAATTTCAAGACCAACTCTCTGTATTTGACGCCTTCTTTGAAAGTGCACACTGCTTGATGCTCTGAAACATTTTCGACGGTGTGATGCAAAGTGGACCACCTCTGGATAAAATCTCTCTAGGTCTCACTCGGCTTCTGCACACAATGCTGTAACTCAGTCAATCCCGCTGGTCGTTTGCAAGTGCCTTCGAAAGTTCTGACGAACACTCGAGCCAGTTCTTCCCAACTGTATATACTGCTCGGAGGCAACTGAGTCAACCATGCTCGGGCTGACCCTTCCAACATCAGAGGGAGATGTTTCATCACAACTTCATCATTTCCACCACCAATCTGTACAGCCACTCGGTAATCCTCAATCCAAGTTTCAGGCTTGGATTCACCGGTGAACTTACTGACCCCGGACGCCAACCTGAAGTTGGGAGGAATCACCGCTGCCCTGATGGCCCTGCTAAAACACTCGGGACCGGAAACATGCACTCTGCGAGAGTCTTCTCTGTGTGCTCTATTCCGGTCGACCAGGCTTTGAACGAGGATAGACCTCGCGTCGAAGCCCGGTTCCCTTGGGTCGACTAAGGCTCTGTGCTCACCACTGTGACGGCTCCTGTCATCGTTCCGCCGAGGCACATACGACGCACTCCTCGGAGGAGGCGTGGGTCCTCGACGATGATTGTCACGGTCGAGTGGATGATCATACTGCCCACGGCCCTCACGCCGCGGAGGGGATCTTGGGCTGTGAGCCGACTGAACCGTGTCCGCTGCAATGGATCTGATGTGAATCCTATTCCGCGACTGAGATACTGCTGTGTTTTGCTCTCCTGCTGCCCGGAGCAAGGCCTAAATCTGCATCAACCCTCTGCCAGCTTCTGACTGGGAAGGTTGGATCGACTCTGCTATTCGGGCCGCAGCTGTGAGATTCTAAATCAGAGTGCGGTATACCTTAGGTGGAGGCGGAAAAATCTATCGTCGACTGGAATCATGGATCCGCTCCTGAGCGCGCTCGTCGAGAGCATGCTGAAGGTTATCCAGTCGAGTGCGCTCAGCCAAATTAGCTAGGCGCACCTCCTCCAAGGCCCGAGCCTCGGGAGTTTCTCCAATGATGGGCGTGTGGAGTGCATCCATGTTGCGGCGACGAAGTTCTTCCCTCTGCTGCGAAGAGAGGGGTTCGGGTCGGTATTCCTCGTGGACGCGCGACAGATTGCCGCCCCCGTCTCTGCCGCCTTCACAGCGGAAACCGGGCGGGCTGTGAGGTCCGTCGACCATCAAGACTTCAGCCGTAGGGTCGCTGCTATCGCACTCGGATGCGGTCTCCGCGGAGCCAGTCGAACAGGCCATGGAGAGTTTCGTCAGGCTCGATTGCCGCGACTTGATGGGTGGTCGAACGTCGATCCACCACGTGTTTAATCCACCGTTGAAGCCGTGATCGACCGGATCGCTTGCGGCGATGAACGGCGGGGAGTGAAAACACCGTCGGGGTCGACTGATACTGAGTCGACGGCTGCTGAAGGAGAACGCCGTGAACGCACGCTCGGAAGTGCGTTGCCCCTCGGACGGGGAGTGCCTCAACGTCCAAGGGAGCTTGTTGAAGCCACGCGGAGTCGTCGGCGATGAAAACGAGCGCGTCGAGACGGATCTCGCGGCCCTCAGCCAATCCGCCGATGGAAACCATGACGATGACGATTGGTAAAACTTGCAACTTCACCAGCAAGTCGCTAAGATACCTGCTGTGACGCCCCCGATTCAATCGTACACTAATCATGCACGCAAATGTGTACGATCAAGATCAGGGACTCACGGGAAGATATCACAACACAACTCTACAAATAAAATAAGTCATACAAGCATCATAATACAAGCCAGGGGCCTCGAGGGCTCGAATACAAGTGCTCGATCATAGACGAGTCAGCGGAAGCAACCATATCTGAGTACAGACATAAGTTAAACAAGTTTGCCTTAAGAAGGCTAGCACAAACTGGGATACAGATCGAAAGAGGCGCAGGCCTCCTGCCTGGGATCCTCCTAACTACTCCAGGTCGTCATCAGCGGGCAGCACGTAGTAGTAGGCACCTCCGGTGCAGTAGGGGTCGTCGTCGATGGTGGCGTCTGGCTCCTGGACTCCAGCATCTGGTTGCGACAACCAGAAAGCAAGGAAAGGGGAAAAAGGGGGGAGAAAGCAACCGTGAGTACTCATCCAAAGTACTCGCAAGCAAGGAACTACACTACATATGCATGGGTATATGTGTAAAGGGCCATATCAGTGGACTGAACTGCAGAATGCCAGAATAAGAGGGGGATAGCTAATCCTATCGAAGACTACGCTTCTGGTCACCTTCGTCTTGCAACAGGCAGAAGAGGGTAGGTCGAAGTCCTCCAAGTAGCATCGCATAGCATATCCTACCCGGCGATCCTCCCCTCGTCGCCCTGCGGAAAAGCGATCACCGGGTTATCTGTGGAACTTGGAAGGGTGTGTTTTATTAAGTATCCGGTTCTAGTTGTCATAAGGTCAAGGTACAACTCCAAGTCGTCCTGTTACCGAAGATCACGGCTATTCGAATAGATTAACTTCCCTGCAGGGGTGCACCACATAACCCAACACGCTTGATCCCATTTGGCCGGACACACTTTCCTGGGTCATGCCCGGCCTCGGAAGATCAACACGTCGCAGCCCCACCTAGGCACAACAGAGAGGCCAGCACGCCGGTCTAAACCTAAGCGCACAGGGGTCTGGGCCCATCGCCCATAGCACACCTGCACGTTGCGTACGCGGCCGAAAGCAGACCTAGCCTAGTGGCGTTCCAGTCCAATTCGGCGCGCG
>NC_041393.1:220715289-220717564 GCF_002162155.2 Triticum dicoccoides | reverse complement strand
CGTCCATCGGTGGTTACTGGAATGTCATCAACAATAGTAATAGGGTCTTACTTACAGAGTGGTACAACGAGGTGCTTACCTAAGCAGGGGATTATCACTGCTTAGATTATATAGGTCACAAGAAGGGTCAAACAGACCCATGGAAAGGAAAATGTGATCATTAGGTTAAACAGAACAATGGAAAGGAAAAATGTGTTTAAACACATATTTCGGGGGTATATCCTTCCCAAGGATAAGCAGAGCATGATATCCATGACAGGATATAATGTAGAAAACCCTTTAGGTAAGGGGAGAGAAATTTCATGACATTACCCATACAACGGTGTTCGGATAATTGAGCAAGAAACATTTAGCATTGGGCTTCGGATGTTCTTGTTGAAAATCAGAGTATCGCAGACATGCTTCGAGATAGCATTGACATGGCCTTCAGGTGAAGATCAGACTTTGGAATCACGAATGATCCATCTGGAATAACTTGTAGAATAAGTCTTACAATTTCCTCATGGATGAATGGATAACCTTGCTGAAAAGGAATCTATATTGATAGGTCCTCCAGCCGGGGGGGGGGGTGCTAGGCATGACATCATGTTAGCGGGTCATCAAAGGATCAACATCATAACTCTTGGAAAGGTGTCCCAACCATCATATCTGACCGAGATTCAGATCCGATTGGTGTCAGGATACCTGAGATTCAGGATGTCTGAGAAGAAAAGGCGCAACACAAATCGTTGAAATGGCATTGCAAGCTTCTCGGGAAATGAACTATGGGAGCGGGTTTCTGAAGCAATAGTTCACCATTAAACCAAGGAGAGGACAAGGAGGCGTCTAGTGAACTCAACGGCAATTCACCGATATTCCCAAAAGATGGATTTCCACCATTAGGTGAACAAGGAGATAACATTGTCAGATCAAATGATATAAGGAAGTATGCTCGAGGAAAACATACACAATTAAACATTGGTTGAAGGGTGCGCCCGAAGTATGGGTTGGGTTGCACGACCAATGTTAGAATGGTGATTCAATTACGAAGGACTTAGAATGAACTATCGCCCATTCACTTCAAAGCAATAGGGTTGTTAGAAGTTTTGAATTCACACGCCATCGCTCCATTGTCGGTATTCCGGTTGAAAACAATACGGGGACCAAGGAATGAACGAAGATGGCAAGAAGTATTATGATATCAAGAATTATTAAGAGGCGGTGAAATTCTCACCACATTCTTGACAAAAATAGATGGTAATACTTCCGAGGTAAGGAAGATCAACTGCTGGGTAGCAGTGATCTCAAGGTTTACACAAAACACGAACAAGTTGTGTTGAACGGAAGGCAATAAAGTGGTCGATGAGAACACGAATCATCAAGGGGCAAGGATGGTATTACCCATCATGAATTCAATTGAATTCCTGGAAGAGCTCGGAATGATGATGATGATCGCGACACATTTGTCGAGAGATTTCACGAAGATGTAATCGATCGACGATGACATCAAGTCAAACAATGATGAAGTGAAAGGTTATTGGAACCAAGGGTACGACACAAACTCGAAACCAAGCTTGTTGTTCAAGGCGAAATGATATGACGATGAGGATCGACGTAAGGTTAGTTCATCGTCGAAAATTGGTGCTCCGAGAATAAGGACCAGGTAGCACCGTTAGGATCGTCACGACAATGATATAGCCAAACAGGCTAGGAATGGCGTGATCGGGTACAAACTCGTACTTATAGAAGCTTACTGAAGAGTTGTCGAACCGTAGAGCGGACTCGGTTCAGCTATCGGTGTTTTTGAGTGTATAATAACTCAGAGCCCGCGAAAAATTGTAATCAGTGGGAACGTAGCACTTGATGAAGAACTCATAAGGAGTTATGCAGTTCCATGATAATCTCGAGATACCAGGGGGGTAATACTCGACACAAGATCAAAGTAAAGGTGGGACTGGTGTATTGATCCATAGAAGACAATTGTTTTAACTTGTCCGAGAAATGAGATCAAAGAAGAACAATCATGGTCGGAACCACGGTTGCAAAAGGCCAGATCCTAGATATAAGATGAACTTATACCAAAGGAATAATTTATTTAAAGGAAGCTTTAATGATAAGATCTACATCGTGTCCATGGGCATGAACACAAGTTCAAGGTCGACTCCCACTTCTCCAATGCATAACCTTTCATTCACTTCTCACGTTCGATGAAGTTGCAGTGTTGAAATTTTATCTGGTGAAGCACCAGAAGAGTATGACTCGTGAAAACTTTCGGGTTCACACGGTTTAGAGAAGG
>NC_041393.1:220707569-220715029 GCF_002162155.2 Triticum dicoccoides | reverse complement strand
GGCCCAGTGGGGCCTGTGGTCAGCTGGGCCGAAGCCCAGGGGGGTTTCTCTTCTCCTCTTTTTTTTTATTGTTTTCTGTTTTCTTTTTATTTATTTTCTTTTCTGTTTTTATTTATTTATAAACACTTAGGCATTTTATAAAATTGTGAACCTTACACCATAATTATCTTTGTAATATTTGGCAACCACCGAACATTTTTATTTTAATTTTTAAAAACTTTTATTGTTTTCTTTTATTTAAATTTTGAATTTGTTTCGGTTCTGAACTATCGAGAGTTTATCACAGTAACCGTGGTGACGTGGCATCATTAGCGGGGAATTACTGTAGCTTAATTACCCGGGCGTCACAATTCTCCTCCACTACAAGAAATCTCGTCCCGAGATTTAGGATCGGTTATAAGGGGGAAGGGGTCTGGTTACGAAATTCTAACGATTCTTCTCGATCATAGTAGCTCTTCTCGAAGAGGTCGACCCATTACATTGATGTCTTCAGTCCTCTCCTTCAGGTCATCATGATAAAGTTTGTCGTCCTTTCTTCGGGGTTCCATCGTACTTACGAAAGGATAAAGGGTGGGTATTCCGAGAGAATGGACCTCTGCAGGTTTGACTGTCTGGTCGATAACATCGGGGAGGGTGGCGGAAGTAACTCTCGAATTGAAACTTAAGAAAATATCAAGAGCAGAGTAAGGAGGTATCCTGGGATGTTTCGAGCGGGCAGGCAATCGTTCGATGTCTGATATGTGGCGTGAAAGGGGTTCGAAGCCACGAGAATAAGTATTTGTCTGATACCAGATTGAAGGTGGCTCATGAATTACATACGAGGCCACCTGCGAGGAACAACCTTGGGTACAGGGGGGTACAGGAGAGTCAGGTTTTGATCCTGTGAAACTGTGGGTTATGGGCCCACCATGTGGTTAAAAGTAGAAGGTTGGTGACATCTTGCACGATCATGTAAGCAAGGCATGTTAGAGGAGAGTCTGAGGGTCATGTCGGCAACAACATAGGTACCAAGGGCGAGGGACGAAGAGAACCATTTTCCTGCTCGTTGAACGAGGCGGACCAATAGGCAAGGTTCTCGTCCATCGGTGGTTACTGGAATGTCATCAACAATAGTAATAGGGTCTTACTTACAGAGTGGTACAACGAGGTGCTTACCTAAGCAGGGGATTATCACTGCTTAGATTATATAGGTCACAAGAATGTCAAACACAACAATGGAAAGGAAAATATGAATATCAGATTAAACAGAACAATGGAAAGGAAAATGTGTTAAAACACATAATTCAGGGGTATATCCTTCCCAAGGACAAGCAGAGCAAGATATCCATGACAGGATATAAAGTAGACAACCATTTAGGTAAGGGGGGAGGAATCTCATGATATTACCCATACAACGGTGTTAGGATAAATGATAAACAAAATTTAGCATCGTGCTTCAAATGTTCCTGTTGAAAATCGGAGTACCATTGACATGCTTCGAGGTAGCATTGACATGGTCTTCAGGTGAAGATCAAACTTTGAAAACACGAAGGATCCATCAGGAATAACTTGTAGAATAAATCTTACAATTTCCTCATGGATGAATGGATAACCTTGCTGAAAAGGAATCTATAATGATAGGTCCTCCAGACGAGGGGGGGGGTGCTAGGCATGACATCATGTTATCGGGTCATCAAAGGATCAACATCATGACTCTTGGAAAGTTGTCCCAACCATCATATCTGACCGAGATTCAGATCCGATTGGTGTCAGGATACATCAGACTTAGGATACCTGAGAAGAAAAGGTGCAACGCAAATTGACGAGATGACATTGTAAGATTCTCGGGGAAATGAACTATGAAGTGATTTCCGTTAACAAGAGTCCATCATTAACCCAAGGAGAGGACAAGGAGGTGTCTGGTGAACCCAACGGCAATTCGCCGAGATTCCCCAAAAGATGGATTTCCACCATTAAGTGAACAAGGAGATAACATTTGCCAAATCAAATGATATAAGGAAGTATGCTCGAGGAAAACATACACAAATAAACATTGGTTGAAATGTGCGCCCGAAATATGGGTTGGGTTGCACGACCAATGTCAGAATGGTGATTCAATTAACGAAGGACTTAGAATGAACTATCGCCCATTCACTTCAAAGCAATAGGGTTGCTAGAAGTTTTGGGATTACACATCACAGTCTATTTGTCGGTGTTTAGAATAACACGGTGACCAGGAAAAGAATGGTGATGGTGATAAGTATCACTATACCAAGAATTCTTAAGTGGTGGAGCAATCCTCACAACATTCTTGACATCAAAGATGGTAATACTCCGCGGTAGAACATAACATAAGTTGGATAGCAAGGGTCTCAAGGTTTACACAAAACACGAACATCTTGTGTTGAACGGAAGGCAATAAAGTGGTCGATGAGAACAGGAATCATCGAAGGCAAGGATGGTATTGCCCATCATGAATTCAATTGAATTCCTGGAAGAGCTCATAAGGTTGATGATGATCACGACACAAGTGTCGAGAGTTTCCATGCCGATGTGATCAATCAGCGACGACATCAAGTCAAAGTAATGATGAAGCAAGAGGTTAATGGAACCACGGTTATGACATAAACTCGAACTCAAGCTTGTTGTTTAAGGTGAAAGGGAATGACGAGGAAAATCAACGTAAGCTTAATTCATCGTCGAAAATTGTGCTCCGAGAAGAAGGACCGGGTAGCACAGTTAAAATCATCACGACAATGATATAGCCAAACAGGCTAGGAATGGCGTGATCGGGTACAAACTCGTACTTATAGAAGCTTACTGAAGAGTTGTTGAACCGTAAAGCGGACTCGGTTCAGTTATCGGTGTCTTTGAGTGTTCAATAACTCAGAGCCCGCGAAAAATTGGAATCAGTGGGAAGGTAGCACTTGATGAAGAACTCATAAAAAGTTATGCAGTTCCATGATAATCTCGAGATACCAGGGGGTAATACTCGACACAAGATCAAAGTAAAGGTTGGACTGGTGTATTGATCCATAGAAGACAATTATTTTGACTTGTCCGAGAAAGGAGAACAAAGAAGAACAATCATGGTCGAAACCACGGTTGCAAAAGGCCAGATCCTAGATATAAGATGAACTTATACCAAAGGAATAATTTATTTAAGAGAAGCTTTAATGATAAGATCTACATCGTGTCCATGGGCATGAACACAAGTTCAAGGTCGACTCCCACTTTTCCAATGCATAACATTTCATTCACTTCTCACGTTTGATGAAGTTGCAGTGTTGAAATTTTATCTGGTGAAGCACCAGAAGAGTATGACTCGTGAAAACCTTCGGGTTCACACGGTTTAGAGAAGGCATATGTTCAACCCACAGGGGCTTCTTAGAAACGTATACCACAAGTTTCAAGAGTAAATAACACAAGCTCGAAAGTAGAGCAAGGTTGAGAAAGTAGATGATACAATTACCAAGGGCATTATGTATCCAAGGGAAGGCTCACAAGGTTATTGAATATGAAGGATGCTGACGGATAAAATCCAACAATGGGCCTGATGGTCCACAAGGGATCTGACGTGAGCATCGGTACTCAACTAGAGGAAGAAGAGTGCAAGGAGATCAAATTATAGAAACAACTGACTAACTCAATTGTCAAATGCAAAGGAATTATGATTTCCAAATCAAGGGATCAGAAGCAATGCTCTGATTAGGGATGGATAAGTTGAATAGCCTTAGGGTACAATCAACGACAATTGGATTGGTCGAGAACCAATTCCAGTTAAAAGAATGGAAGCTCAGCCAGAAAAGTAATTTATAAGGATCAATGATGATTGCGTGTATTCGCAAACATATTGAGTCAACAGACTCAAAATGGTAATGACAAGGAATGTCAATATGACTATGAGACTTATGGGATTATCCATAATGCAAGCAAGCAAGAATTTCAAGAGCCAAGGCTCCAGAGGATTTTCGGAAGATCGAATATTATTTTGAAGACTTTTGTGAAACACATGAACAACTGGGGATGAGTGGATACTCGACAAGTGCAATAATTAACCGTAGGGGTATTCAGGTGACAAAGAACAGCAAGGTAGTAAGCTCAAAGGATTATCGAAACAACGACGAGTTTTCAGGTTATCTTGTAATAACAAGACCAACTGGGGATGAATGTAAGAATAACAACTGCAAGTAGTTATCCATAAGGGTTTGCAGTGGACGGGGAATTGCAAACGCGATGAACACAAGTTCTCGGGTTAACAGCGGAGAGTATCTTCAGGGTCTTCTGGTGCAGCAGACGATCATCAGTAACAAGGGGCTCTCCGGGTGAAAGTGATAACGAGATCCTAGTGTTAGATTTAGTAAACTTCATTTAACCCGAATAGAGGAGAGATCAGAGTCCCAGAGTAAAGGTCGAGGAGTAAAAGATCCTACTACCACCCAATGGCGACGTGTGCCCGTAAGACACACAGCCATGTTAGTAAAAGTTTTGCAATGTCTAGACTCGACTTCGGCCAAGGAGTTGGAAGGGGGATTCCTATAGGCAGTCGGCTCTGATACCAACTTGTGACGCCCCCGATTCAATCGTACACTAATCATGCACGCAAATGTGTACGATCAAGATCAGGGACTCACGGGAAGATATCACAACACAACTCTACAAATAAAATAAGTCATACAAGCATCATAATACAAGCCAGGGGCCTCGAGGGCTCGAATACAAGTGCTCGATCATAGACGAGTCAGCGGAAGCAACCATATCTGAGTACAGACATAAGTTAAACAAGTTTGCCTTAAGAAGGCTAGCACAAACTGGGATACAGATCGAAAGAGGCGCAGGCCTCCTGCCTGGGATCCTCCTAACTACTCCAGGTCGTCATCAGCGGGCAACACGTAGTAGTAGGCACCTCCGGTGCAGTAGGGGTCGTCGTCGACGGTGGCGTCTGGCTCCTGGACTCCAGCATCTGGTTGCGACAACCAGAAAGCAAGGAAAGGGGAAAAAGGGGGGAGAAAGCAACCGTGAGTACTCATCCAAAGTACTCGCAAGCAAGGAACTACACTACATATGCATGGGTATATGTGTAAAGGGCCATATCAGTGGACTGAACTGCAGAATGCCAGAATAAGAGGGGGATAGCTAATCCTGTCGAAGACTATGCTTCTGGTCACCTTCGTCTTGCAACAGGCAGAAGAGGGTAGGTCGAAGTCCTCCAAGTAGCATCGCATAGCATATCCTACCCGGCGATCCTCCCCTCGTCGCCCTGCGGAAAAGCGATCACCGGGTTGTCTGTGGAACTTGGAAGGGTGTGTTTTATTAAGTATCCGGTTCTAGTTGTCATAAGGTCAAGGTACAACTCCAAGTCGTCCTGTTACCGAAGATCACGGCTATTCGAATAGATTAACTTCCCTGCAGGGGTGCACCACATAACCCAACACGCTTGATCCCATTTGGCCGGACACACTTTCCTGGGTCATGCCCGGCCTCGGAAGATCAACACGTCACAGCCCCACCTAGGCACAACAGAGAGGCCAGCACGCCGGTCTAAACCTAAGCGCACAGGGGTCTGGGCCCATCGCCCATAGCACACCTGCACGTTGCGTACACGGCCGAAAGCAGACCTAGCCTAGTGGCGTTCCAGTCCAATTCGGCGCGCGCCGCTCCGTCGCTGACGTCTGAAGTGCTTCGGCTGATACCACGACGTCGGGATACCCATAACTACTCCCACGTAGATGGTTAGTGCGTATAGGCTCGTAGCCAGACTCAGATCAAATACCAAGATCTCGTTAAGCGTGTTAAGTATCCGCGAATGCCGAACAGGGCCAGGCCCACCTGTCTCCTAGGTGGTCTCAACCTGCCCTGTCGCTCCGCCACAAAGTAATAGTCGAGGGCCGTCGGGAACCCAGGCCCACCTCTACCGGGATGGAGCCACCTGTCCTTTCAGCCCCCTCGTCAGAATCACTTGCGGGTACTCAATGAGCTGACCCGACTTTAGTCACCATCTGTATAGTATGTATGTATGTATAGTATATACCCGTGATCACCTCCCAAGTGATCACGGCCCGATAGTATAGCAAGGCAGACTGACAAGAATGTAGGGCCAATGATGATAAACTAGCATCCTATACTAAGCATTTAGGATTGCGGGTAAGGTATCAATGACTGTAGCAGCAATGACAGGCTATGCATCAGAATAGGATTAACGGAAAGCAGTAACATGCTACACTACTCTAATGCAAGCAGTATAGAGGAGAATAGGCGATATCTGGTGATCAAGGGGGGGGGCTTGCCTGGTCGCTCTGGCAAGAGAGAGGGGTCGTCAACTCCGTAGTCGAACTGGGCAGCAACGGCGTCGGTCTCGTAGTCTACCGGAGAGAAGAGGGGGAAGAAATAATGAATACAGAGCAAACAAAGCATCACAGAATATAACAAGGCAATACGCGGTGTTCGGTGTGCCCTAACGCGGTAGTAGGTGATACCGGTGAAGGGGGGAAAACATCCGGGAAAGTATTCCCGGTGTTTCGCGTTTTCGGGCAGAGGAGCCGGAGGGGGAAAGTTGCGGGTTCGATAGGTTAGGGGGGTGTGGCGGACGAACGGACTGCGTATCCGGAATCGTCTCGTCGTTCTGAGCAACTTTCATGTTGAAAATATTTTAATCCGAGTTACGGATTAAAAGATATGATTTTCTAAAGATTTTATTAATTTCTGGAATTTAATTAATTAATTAATTAATTTGAAAAATGAATTTATGACGTCAGCATGATGTCATGCTGACGTCAGCAGTCAACAGGGGTTGACTGAGTCAACCCTGACAGGTGGGTCCCACCTGTTAGGGATTGTTTAGCTAATTAACAATTAGGGTAACTATTTATTAGGTTAATTAATCTTAATTAGTTAAACTAAACTAGATTAGATAAGTTAATTAATTAGTTAAATAATTAGTTAATTAGTTAATTAATTAATTTATTAATTTATTATATATATATATTTTTAATTCTTTTAATTCTTTTTTTTTCCGTTCTGGGGCTGGGGCCCCCCATGTCATTGGCCCCAGAGGGCCTAGCGGGTCTGGTCGCTAGTGGTTGCGGGCGCAACGCACGACCCGAACGGGCGCACGCCCAGGTGCAGGCAGACCCGGGAGGGTACGGGAACAGGGGAGGCCGGTGGCCACGGCGTGGCCATGGCCGGTGCGGGGCGAGGCCGCGGTGGTGCGCGCGGCAGCCGGAGGCGACGCCGGAGTGGGGCCGCGCGGACGGGCGCCGGCAGGGAGCGCTGAGCGCAGCCAGGGGACGAGGCCGCGGCGAGGCGCGCGGGCACACAGGGGGGCGGGGAAGGGCAGCCGCAGCTGCGGTCGGCGCGGGCGCGCGACCATGGGCGTGCGAGCGAGCGGGAGGAGGGGGAAGGCGATGCGGTGGCCGTGGTGCCGTCCGGCAATCCCGTCGACGCGACGGAACGGACGACGGAGACGGGGAGAGAAGAGGAGG
>NC_041393.1:220668691-220706679 GCF_002162155.2 Triticum dicoccoides | reverse complement strand
GGCCCAGTGGGGCCTGTGGTCAGCTGGGCCGAAGCCCAGGGGGGTTTCTCTTCTCCTCTTTTTTTTTATTGTTTTCTGTTTTCTTTTTATTTATTTTCTTTTCTGTTTTTATTTATTTATAAACACTTAGGCATTTTATAAAATTGTGAACCTTACACCATAATTATCTTTGTAATATTTGGCAACCACCGAACATTTTTATTTTAATTTTTAAAAACTTTTATTGTTTTCTTTTATTTAAATTTTGAATTTGTTTCGGTTCTGAACTATCGAGAGTTTATCACAGTAACCGTGGTGACGTGGCATCATTAGCGGGGAATCACTGTAGCTTAATTACCCGGGCGTCACACCTGCCCCAAGGTGGGCGCCAACTGTCGTGGTCCTAAGACTGACAGTAGAAAGGGGGGTAGGTATGGAGAGGCAAGATCTCAGCTATGGTGAAGGTGTACACACGAGGTTTACGAGTTCAGGCCCTTCGCAGTGGAAGTAACAGCCCTATGTCTCGGTGCCTGGAGGCGGTCGATTGGATTATGTGTGTGATATTACAGGGGGTTCCAACCCTTGTCCCAGAGGAGGGGGGGGTGGCTTATATATAGTGCGGCAGGACCCCCGCCCACCTCCATTATAAGGGGCTTAATGTACATAAAGTAAGAGGCGTTACTGGTAAAGCCAGCCTTAAGTACTCTTAATGCTTATAAAGGCTAAGGGGTGAACGTCCGGCCGTTGCGTGCCCTTCCGACTCCTGGTCTTCGATAAGTCGAGTGACTCTCCATATGGTCGAGTGACGGTAGGGAGGAGGACCTCCGAGTGATGTGGCCGTCGAGTGGATTGCACTCGACGCACTCGACCGGTGCTCTCCTGTTGTCTCTTGGTCTTTTTATCTTCCAGGGTAGTGACCTTGGGTAGGACATATATGTCAGGCCTATGACCCTACCCCAGGTCTGTATCCTCGTTAGTCGCGGCCCATTGCCATATGTCCGCTATATAAACTCCATCCCCGACCATAGCCGGAGTCATCCTCCTCTGGTCCCTTTCTCCTCTCCGCACTAGCCTGCCATGGCCTCCTCACGCTCCAAAGCCCTTTGGGACACCCTCTCGTCGGAGCAGAAGAAGGAGATGGCCGCTATTGCTGCTGGCTGGCAGGTCGACCAGCAGACGATGGCCGGCGACACCCCAATGGAGGACGAGGCGGCGCCACCCTCCTCACTAGTGCATGTGGACCTCACCATCGGCGAGTCCCGTGCGCACTACACGGACATGCTGTGGGAGGAGGAGGAGGCCAAGTTCCGGCAAACGCAGGCCGACCAGGCCTACTACCCCTGCCTCCTCGAGGAGCACCGGCGTGCGGAGGAGCTGCTCACCACCAGCACATCCATCGTGCTTGACGTGGACGTGCCGGAGCAGGAGACGTTGATCGAGTCCTACCGCTCCGCCCGCGAGATCCACCACGACCGCTGGTGGTACCACCGATGTCAGGCGGAATTAGAAGCCGCCTACATGGAGTTCGACGAGGCGACAGATGAGGTGTGGGGCAAGATCGACGAGGAGGAAGACATCATCAGCTCCGCCACAGCCGCGCCCCGTCGCCACGACCACGAAGCCGACACGTCTGCGGGCGCTGCCGACAGCAAGAAAGAGTAGTGCATGATAGGTCGTCGCCGCTCAGGTCTCAAGAAGGCCACCGCTCCTCCCCCCCTCCCCCCCCCCACCCGCGTTGAAGCCAAGATTGGTGGGTTGAACATCGTCGGCCGATTAGCTGCATGGCGGTGACGTGGAGCCAGAGAACTTCACTTCCCGAGGCTCCGAAGGCGGAGGTTATGGAGACGGAGCTCGAGAGCACCGAGGCGGAACTGAAGAAGGCGAAGCTTCAATTCTCGGGGCTCATGGCCAGACATGGAGAACAGGCGCCCGCGATCATTTAGATTAGGTTTAGAGTAGGGTTGAGTCCGATTTATATGAAAAATATAATGAATTTTGTTTGGTTTATACGAAAAATGTCTGAATAGTAGTGAATGTACTCCAGTTTATATGAAAAATATGAAAATTCATCGTGTTTGCATCAATTTCGTCTGTTCTGTTGAACTGTATTTGAAATGTATGCGAGCAACGTTGAATGACCGTCTCTCTGACATCATCAGTGTCTGCGGACTGGTTCCCTATCCGTGAACGGAGCAAATTTACGAGTCAGCTTTGAAGAAGCCTTTTTATGAATCTCCTTTTTGTGAACAACTCTTTTATGTGTACCATTGTACCAAACATGCCCCGAAATCACTGGAGTACAACAACGTGGCTTGGATACATGAATCTATATCTGTACCATCGTATCTACAGGAAATGGACTAGTCCACGTGTAAAATTGCTGCCCCAGAATGCAGTCCAGCGCATTGGATCGCCTAAAGGAAATATCTTTTTGTTCAGCACATGGAGCTCCGGGATAAAATGACACGTTAACTCGACTCCAACCGGAGCCAATCTGCAAGCCACGGGCGTATATGCGCCCACGTCGGCCTCCGCGCAGGATGTTATCGCCTCATCTCTGCCTTGCGGTGTCCCTGGAAACCCAACACATACTGTATTTTGGTTCTCTGAGTTTTCATCTTTAAAGACTAGAGACAAATGAGAAAATCAATAGCGGCAGCGTAGCAGGAAAATGAAAATGCAGGGGAAGGTCGTAGCTAGGGCAGGTGAAATGAGCTGTATTGAGGACGGACTTGAGAGTCGGAGCACAAGGTTGGAAGTATCTCCGCTCCCCGCTTGACTGTTTTATCTGCTCTACCGCAGGTGAGATGAAACTGCACATGACGATATTTCTTTTACCTTTCCTTTAAATAATGTAGGTCATTCATTATCTTTGATCCCAAGATTGAGGTTTCTCGGGACGAAGCTAGAAATAAAGTTTCATGGTGTCATGTCCATGGTAGTGGGGTCATCTTCAGTAAATCTATAGTGTTTAATACTCCCTCCGTCCCATAATACGTGCCACTAAAATGGATAAAAATGGATGTATCTAGAACTAAAATACGTCTAGATATATCTATTTTTATCCATTTTGATGACAAGTATTTTCGGACGGAGAGAGTATCTATTAATGAAAGATTTCCTATTTTCCTTGGGGGCAATTGACCCCGATGCCTATAAGGCAGATTCGTCCAACTACTCGTGGTATTTGTGGAGTGCCGTGATGATATTTTCTTCGGACCGCAATACATGGCGGACGTCAGTTCTAGAGGTTCCCCCCAACAAATGATTCGTTCGCTAGCGAGGATCGATCCAATGGATGAAATATCCTTTCTCGAGTGTTCGCTTCAGTGAGGGTCCAGCGCGACCCCCGAATAGCCTAGAAGCCCATATGACTGTTTTCCTTTTTGCAAAAGAAATGTCATCAACAAAAAAAATATCTTGTACAGAAAAGCTAGAGAAACATAACTTGCAATTGTCATGCTCTAATTTATAAAAATACCATGATATACTTTGTAAAGCTGCCACCCTCTAATTTATATATTTACAATGGTATAGTCAAATAAATGTGTCATGTTAACTTAAAAAATAAAATTATGCCCTAATTTATAAAGAAAAGGAATTGTATGATGGACACTTTAAGAGAAAAAAATGTTTATTTTTATCATGGAAAAAAAATATAAACTAGGGTGATTAACATGGAGGCTAAGAAAAAAATTGGCTACTCTAAAAATCATAGAAAATTTATTAAAAAATGTAGTGTTCATATGCCAAATTCTGGGTTGGAAAAAGGGTTTGTGCTTGTGAGAAGGCAGAAATTTGCCGTGTTAATAAATCTGATAGCATATAAAAAAGGAATTTACCATGGTATGTTAAATGTATTTGCAATGGTAAGTCCAAAATAATTGCGATGATCCAAAAATCAAAAAGCAAAATATTTGTAAGATAAAGGAAAATGCCATATTCTTGCCATGGTCTAAATAATAAATTTGCCATGCTACCTACATTAAAACTAGACTAATTACTAAAATTACCATGCTAGCTACAGTAATACTACCACGGTCTGATTAATAAATTTGTCATGGTCTAATTAACCAAATTTTCATGGTCTGAATACTAAAATTGTCATGCTACCTATGGTAAAATTACCATTTTAATAAATTTTCCATGGTCTAAATATTCACTCCCTTCTTATTTACTCCGCATATTAGCTTCGTATAAAGTCAACCTTCTTACACTTTCACTAAATTTGTAGAAACATTAATATATACTGGTCGATACTATTAGATCCATCATTGAATATATTATCACATCATAGATTTTTCATTATAAATGTGCATATTTTCTCTACAAATTTGGTCAAGCATTATAAAATTTGACTTTAGTTTGTTTTAGGAATTTTGTTCTCTAAAAAGACATGGCAACTTTTGGGAATTTCTAATGGGCACATGGAAAAGTTGGGGATTTGTTTATTTTAAAAGATGGCAAACTTAGGAATTTTCCTTGGGCACATGGCAATATTTGGGATTGTTCTCACAAAAACATGACAAGTTTTTAAAATTTGTAAGTGGGCACATGACGAATTTAGGAGGTTTGTTCTTTAACAAAGATGGAAAAGGTAACAAATTTTTATGGACACATGGAAAAATTAGGAGATTTGTTCTTTGATAAAGATCGCAAAATTAGGAATTTGCCATGGGCACAAGGAAAAATTAGGAGATTTTTTCTTTCAAAAATATGGAAAATATAAGATTTTTGCCCTACTATGCAAGACAAATAAGAGAGCGTGGCCCATAATATTCAGGTTAAACTTGAATGCTTAAAAAACATAACCATGCGATGAATCAGCTGGTCAGCAGAAACATTTTGCCGCGATGTGGGAAAACTAAAGGTTTTCTACATTTCAAAACATTTCCAAAAATTGCCATGTTCTAGAGAACACAATTTGCTTAAAATTGCCATGCGATTTGTCTAATCCTTTTTACACAAAAATGCCATGCTCTAATAAATTTGCCATGTCACTATTACAATGTATCTAAAATTTGCCATGATGTAGGCGAAACCTTTTTCTATTTATTTTTCTTATGACCAGTCCACACATATTTCTCTAAAATGTTACCATGTTCCAGGGACCAAGTTTACATAAATTTTCCATTTCACTATTACAAATCATTGTATTATTTGCAATGATGTAGTAAAAAAATTGCCATCATATATAGGGGGTGGGGAACATTACTCCTATAATGGATGCTGGACTACCCACCTCCTGGGGGAATTCGGGCGATTCAGTGCCCTCCATGTCGTCTAGTCCGCTCGCGAAGAGTGTCAGCTTCAACCTGGCGCGCGCGGTCGTCTGATCATGATGCCCATCCAACACTGTGCATTTTCCCAGCGGGGGATCCATGATGCGTGGACTGTGGGGGCGCATGGGGCCACGACCTCTTCGGTCTTACCCTCCTGGTGGGTGCAGACAGTTTGGTCGAGTTAGCCACATGTACGCCAGGTGGTTTCGTGCGTGCTCCTGTCCCTATGTGGTGGGCCCTGATTGGGGCATTGCGGGGTTTTGATGTAGGGTGGAACCCTATGAGGTTGATCTTTTCACACTTGGAGGGGGAAAGAGAGAAAATCAAATAGAAACACAAGAAGAACTCTCAAATAGACCCGATCCAATCACACATGTGATAGATCCACATAAATAAAGAGGATACAAAGGTCAAAACCCAACAAAGGGGGATACAAAAGGGTAACTAGTTCATCTCAATCCTAAGAGGAAGGAGGTCTTGAATCCATGAAGGATCTTCCCATGAAGGGGTCTTGAATCCAAATGGGGGATCTTCTCCTAGGAGACCTTGGTCTCCAATGGAGTAGGGGTATAAGTGGATGAGCAAATCTCTATCTACAAAATGAGCTATCGCATTGCTAACCCTAAAACGTAGGTAGAGGAAGAGTATATATAGCCTAGGGGCGAAGGTGTACATGGGCCTCGGCCGAGATGCACTGCACACATCCACTTGTACACGGATGAAGGAGCACGACAAAAGGACCCAGATAAAGCTCCCAGGAGGGGCCGAATGTCCGGGCGTTCGAGAGGGGCCGAATTTCCGGGGCATGGGGACCGGATGTCCGGGCTGGAGGGGTCAGACTTCGGGTGCTCTCTGTGAAGGAGGGGCCGGATTGTAGGGCTTGCACCGGATGTCCGGGGTTGTCGGGCCGAATGTCCGGGCCCTGTAGCATTTTGACTGCTGGGCTGCTGCTATTGTGGATACCTTCAGGGGTTGGATGTTCAGGGCTAGGGCTAGATGTCCAAGGCCTGGGAGCTTTCTCCGGGTCCTTTCGTCATGCTCCTTCATCCGAGTACTTGGGGACTTTTTCATCTTCACGAGCATCTCTGAGAGGGTATTCTTCATACCTAATCACACATAGCATTCCGGCTTTAGGTAGTAGCCATGTCTCACATGGGTCATACGGAATATCACTAAGAAGAGATGTCACCTCGGTCTCGAGAGCTCTTGCATGTGCTCGTGGCATCGGTCCACTTGGCACTTGGGGGGTGTAGGTAGGTCCATGAGGATAATCATAGGATGCTCCACATCATCTCCTCCCCTCCCTTGGGAAAGATCCGACCTCAAATCGAAAACCTCATAACCATGGTAGGGAGAGAGATCCTCGACATTGAAGATATCGCTCACGTTGTACTTGTCGCGTGGTATGTCGATCTTGTATGCATTGGTGTTTTAGCATACGATTAGCTTGAAGGGTCCGTCAGCTCGAGGTAGTAGCTTGGACTTGCGTTTGTTTGGTAAGCAGTCCTTGCGAAGGTGTAGCCACACAAGATCTCCAATGTTGAATATCATGGGTTGATTGTTGATGTTGAGCTTGGTCGCGAGATGGTGTACTTGGTGTTCGATTGCTTGTCTTGTATATTCATTCACCTTCTTGTAGAGGTAGCGGTAGAATGTCCAATGGGGACAATAGATTGAAACTGTAGACAACCTCAAAGGGGGACTTGCCGGTAGTCGAATGTCTTCCTCGATTGTAGGCATACTCGGCGATGGGTAAGCATTCCTCCCACTCCTTGATGTTCTTCTTCATCAACACACGGAGGAGAGTCGAGAGTGTCCGGTTCGTGGCCTCCGTTTGGCCATCGGTTTGTGGATGCTATGCAGATGGGAAGAGTAGTTTGATTCCGAGCTTGGTGCATAAGGTCTTCCAAAAGTAGCTAAGAAACTTGACGTCACAGTCCGACACAATAGTCATGGGCACTCCATGTAGAAGCAAGATTTCCCTACAAAGATATTTGCAACATGTGAATCATTGTCTATCTTGTTACATGGAATAAAGTGTTCCATCTTAGAGAAATGGTCCACAACAACAAATATCGAGTATTTTCCATTTCTAGTTCTAGGCAAACCAAGCACAAAGTCCATACTAAAATCTTCCCATGGGTGATATTGAATAGGAAGTGACATATAGAGACCATATGATTGAGCTTTCGACTTAGCTTTGCGACATGTAGAGCATCGGTTGGTGTAGCGGGAGACGTCACGAGACATCTTGGGCCAAAAGTAGTTCTTGGAGAGCGTAGCGAATGTCTTGTCGCATCCAAAGTGACCCATAAGTCCTCCATAGTGAGCCTCTTACAAAATCAACAAACGAAGAGAAGACTCGGTATACAAAGCTTGTTAGCTCTCATGAGATAATCATCCTTGATGTAATAGCGTTCCCAAGTGTTATGCATTAGAAATTTGGCGTACGAAGTAGCAAAAGTAGGATCATGCGCGTACAGGTCTTTGATGTGCTCAAATCCAATGACATTCAATTCAAGTTGAGTTACAATCATGCATTTGTGAGAAAGAGCGTCTGCCAAAACATTTTCCTTACCTTCGATATACTTGATAACATAAGGAAATGACTCAATGAACTCAATCCATTTGGCATGTCGCCTTTTCAAATTTTTTTTACCCTTAAGGTATTTAAGCGTCTCATGAACCGTATGGATGAAAAATTCACGTGGGCGAAGATAATGCTCCCACACATGCAAGACTCTCACTAAAGCATATAACTCCTTGTCATAAATGGGTTAGTTAAGTTGTGCTCCGAAAAGTTTCTTGCTAAAGTATGAGATTGGGTGACTCTCTTGCATCAACACACCTCCTATGCCATTACCACTAGCGTCGCAATGCACTTCAAAAGTTTTATCAAAATTGGGCAATGCAAGCATTGGAGCACGTGTGACCAAATTCTTAAGCTCATGAAATGCGGTATCTTGGGAAGGTCCCCAAACAAATGATGCATTCTTCTTACTCAATGTGTGCAATGATGATGCAATGGGGCTAAAATACTTTACAAAGCAACGATAAAATCCAGCTAAGCCAAGGAAGCCACACACTTGTTGCAAGTTACTCCCTCCGTTCCGATTTACTCGTCGTGGTTTTAGTTCAAATTTTGAACTAAAACCACGACGAGTAAATCGGAACAGAGGGAGTAGTTGGTTGAGGCTAAGTTTTAATAGCATCGATTTTAGTTTCATCTACATGAACACCCTTAGAAGACACAACAAAACCCAAGAAAACAAGCTTGTCAACACCAAATGTGCATTTCTCCATATTAGTATAAAGTTGCTCGTTTCTAAGAGTTGGCAAAATGGCTCTAAGATGGATGGCATGATCTTCTAGAGATTCACTAAACACAAGTATATCATCAAAGTAGACCACAACAAATATGCCAATGTATTTGTGAAGAACATAATGCATCACGCATGAAAGTTTCGGCTTCTTCGGATAAGCCCATATGCATGACTACACAAGCCAGACTTGGTTTTGAAAGTGGTTTTCCATTCATCACCTTCTTGAATGTGAATTTGGTAATAGCCACTTTCAAGATCAATTCTTGAGAAAATGGTGGCTCCGCTAAGCTCATCTAGCATATCGTCAAGGCGTGGAATGGGATGCCTATACCGAACGGTAATAACATGTATGGGTCAGCAATCGAAACACATGCGAAAACTACCATCCCTCTTAGGCATAATAATAACCGAAACGGCACAAGGACTTAAGCTTTCACGTACATGCCCATTGTCAACGAGGTGTGGTACTTGTCTTTGTATTTCCTTCATTTCTTCAGGGTTGACGCGGTAGAGTGTCTTGTTCGATAAAGGTGCGTCAGGGATGAGGTCGATGCGGTGTTCAATGCCTCGTAGTGAAGGTAGACCCGGAGGTAGCTCATCGGGGAAAACATCCTTGAATTCCTGCAATAGATTAGACAACACTAGAGGCAGATGGTGAGAGGTGTTAGTTCTTGCCGCTTCATCTTTGCACAGTAGGACATAGTGTATGACACTAGATGGGTTCTCGCACACTTCTCTAATGTCTCTTTTGGTAGCTAAAAGCACTAAGTTTTTGTTTTTGCTGGTCATGGAGGAACTCAATTTGGGATTGTGGCACTCACTCTCTTTTTCGTGGCTCACTCTCTCACTATTCTCTCCATGATGGGTGGATGGTTGCTTGTCGGCGATCACTTGACTTGGCAAAATGGGCCGTAGCACGTACTCCTTTCCCTTCATCTTGAAGCTATAGTGATTGGTTCGCCCATTGTGGATGAGCCGCGATCGAATTGCCAAGGTCGTCCAAGTAGTTGGTGGCAAACAAACATGGGGACCACACCACTCTCCAAAGTGTCTTCGTATGCTCCAATATTGAAGGAGACTTAAACAGTGTGATCCACTTGAATGGTGCCAGAGTCGCTAAGCCATTGGACCTTGTAGGGACGATGACGCTTCACCAATTGCAGCTTGGATCATAATTCTTCACTTGCCAAATTGTGGCAACTTCCTTCGTCGATGATGACCTTCATGGAACGTCCATGGATGCCTGCTTTGATGTGGAAGATGTGGCAACGTTGGTCTTCATCTTGTTGGTGTTGAAGTGTTAAGACCTTGGAGACAAGAAGAGCGGGGCTCGAATCATTGTCACAAAAGACTTGGTCTTCTTCATCTTCATTCACTTGTCAGTGCATGGCCACGTGCTCAAGCGCTTCCATTTCTTCCTCACTCACGGAGTCATAGATGCCATCGTTGTTTGCGATCATGGTGCGCCGAGTGGGGCACTCAAATGTCTTGTGGCCTCGGCCTTGACATGTGAAGCATTTGATGGAGATCGTCTTGACGGTCTCATCCGTTGGAGTAGTTGATGATGAAGCTCTCGGCTTGAAGTTGCTTTTAGTAGGAGGATGACTTGAAGGTGTCAAAGTTTTCTTGTAACCTAACTTGTCGTCATTGCCTGGTGTAGGTTTCGTCGAGGTAGGAGGCGTCATAGTCGTTGAAGCTTGACTCTATTAACCATAGGTCTTGGAAGAATATTTGGCGTACTTGTAATCATCTTGCACTTGTCGCTCCGCCTTGGTAGATTGGTGCACTAGCTCAAGGAGGTTCGAGTACGGTTGGAAATCCGCAATCTTCTTGACTGGATGGTTGAGTCATTAAAGAATCATGCCATGGTTTGCTCCTTATTTCCGTTACATTGGCTTAGATCATGGCGATTTCTGTTTCCTTGTAATACTCTTCAACGGACTTGGTGCCTTGCTTGAGGACTTGCAACTTCTTGAAGAGATCTCGACTATAATATGTTGGCACAAATCGCACTCGCGTGGCATCCTTCATTTGCTTCCATGTTATGATGGGTGGGTCACATTTTGCTTCTCGTCGCTCAATGACTTGCTCCCACCAAATGAGGACATAGTCTTGGAACTCAAGTGATGCCATGGCAATTTTCTTCTCTTCTTCATAGTTGTGTAAGCGAAAGATCTTGTCTACCTTCAATGCCCATGAAAGGTAGTCTTCGGGATCGTTTCTTCCAGAGAACTTAGGCATGTTAAACTTGAGCCTGCCGTAGCATTGCTCTTCATTGTGTTGGGGTTGATTGTGATGACACTCTTGCCGTGGTGGAGTTCGAACCGCTTTCTCCCCATGCTCCTCTTGATGATCTTGACGTTGAGGTCATGGAATTCTTGCACGGTTCCTCATCTCTTGGCGCTCCTCAAGGTGTGCGGCTTCTTCTTGTCGCTCTCGTCGGAGGGCCTCTGTTGAGGAACGTTGCATGGAAAACAAAAAATCATACGCACACGCAAGATCTATACATGGAGATGCATAGCTACGAGAGGGGGAGAGCATCTACATACCCTTGTAGATCGCTAAGCGGAAGCGTTTATCAACACGGTTGATGTAGTCGCACTCTTCGTGATCTTATCACGATCCAACCGATCTAGTGTCGAACGGACGACACCTCCGAGTTTAGCACACGTGTGGCTTGATGACGTCTCCTTCTTGATCCAGCAAGTGGGAGAGGAGAAGTAGATGGGATCACAACCAACATGATGGCGTGGTGGTGATGGTGGTGGTGGAGCACCGACAGTGCTTCGCTAAGCGTGATCAGGACGAGGCGGTGGAGCTACAGAGTAACGGGAGAGAGAGGGATGCCAAGGGCTTGGTGTGTCCTCTTGGAGTACCCCCTCACCTCTATATATATAGGTGGAGGGGCGTGGGAAACAGCCCCTCCAAGCCCTAGGGCGCAGCTAAGGGGGACAGGACTTGGACTCCAAGTCCAATCCTATTCCTACTAGGACCCCTTCCTTTTTTGCCTTCCCTAGTCACATGGGCTTTTGATGACTTGGTGTGCCTAGCCCAATAAGTCCAGGGACCTCCCCGCAGCCCATGATAGCCCTTGGGTCGTGGTGGACCCACTTTTGGACTTTCGGACTCCTCCGGAACCTTTTGGAAGCTTCCCAGTACAATACCGAAAAAACCGCACCTTTTTCCAGAACCCAAAATATGACTTCCCATATACAAATCTTTACCTCTCGACCAATCCGAGACTCCTCATGACGTTCGGGATCTCATCCGGGACTCCGAACAACATTTGGTTACCACTCATCGAATATCCCAATACTACTCTAGCGTCAAAGAATGTTAAGCGTGCGACCCCGCGGGTTCGGGAATTATGTAGTCATGACCGAGACACCTCTTCAATCAATAACCAATAGCGGGACCTGGATGCTCATATTGAACCTTTATGACAATATACGTAATTCCCTTTGTCTGTCGGTATGTTACTTGCCCGAGATTCGATCGTCGGTATCTCTATAACTAGTTCAATCTCGTTACCGACAAGTCTCTTTACTCGTTCCGTGATACATCATCTTGCAACTAACTCCTTAGTCACTTTGCTTGCAAGCTTCTTGTGATGTGTATTACTGAGAGGGACCAGAGATACCTCTCCTATACATGGAGTGACAAATCCCAATCTCGATTCACGCCAACTCAACAGACACCTGCGGAGATACCTGTAGAGCATCTTTATGATCACCCAGTTATGTTGTGACGTTTGATAGCACACAAGGTATTCCTCTGGTATCCGGGAGTTGCATGATATCATGGTCGAAGTAACATGTATTTGACATTAAGAAAGCAGTAGCAATAAACTGAATGATCATATGCTAAGCTAACAGATGGGCCTTGTCCATCACATCATTCTCCTAATGATGTGAACCTGTTATCAAATGACAACTCATGTCTATGGTTCGGAAACCTTAACCATCTTTGATCAACGAGCTAGTCTAGTAGAGTCTCACTAGGGACACAGTATTTGTTTTTGTATCCACACATGTATTTAAGTTTCTGGTCAATAAAATTCTAGCATGAATAATAAAGCTTTGTCATGATTAAGGAAATATAATAATAACCATTTTATTATTGACTCTAGGGCATATTTCCATTAGCCTCTTCTTATAGAAGTACTTGGCACTTGCATTATTGCACGTTTTTGGTTGCTTCATTTAGAGCACGCTGGGCTTCAAGGGTTTGCTCATTATGGCCTTGTTACTCTTATCGAATGGTGTCGCCATCTTGGTTTACTTGATGATCTTGGTGTATTGGAGCACTCTTGGACCGTAGGATCATTAGCTTGTCGATGATGTCACTCACATTCCCGGAGACGGTCTTGTCAAGCATTGCCATGAAATGGGCTTTGTGGAGCTTGAGGATTCTCATGGTCTTGACGGTGATATGAACGAGGTCTTGAGTGACTGGAACCCGAAGATGTGTCCGAAGAGTGTCGGCTTGAGTGTCACCGTCTGATGACGAGGACGTTCTAGATGAGCGGGTGGCCATCATTGCTCGAATATCGTCCTTGAGAGTTACCATTGATGTGTAGAAGTAACCTCTTGTCCGTTCTTTGGATTTTGCATGTCGGTGGCGAGTTGATCGACGCGGTCACCCAATGCTTCATTCGCTTGGTGCAAAGCTCTATGCACACCAAATAGTGAGTCTTGGTGACGTAGTTGTCGGGCTCCTCTTCTTGCTCGATGAAGAGTGGGTTGGTAGAAGTACTTCGCCTATCTATCATCTCAAGCAAATATCTGAATGGAAGAAAGGAAGAACTAGACCAAATGTACCATATCCGATGTTGAATATGGATCAATGATCACTCAATAATGTATTATGGAAATAACATAATTTGTATCGGGTCTTGTCGATTCTCACACCTACACAAAAAAAGCCTTTGGAGTAGCTTGGTGAGGATGCTAGCACAAAATTTATGCAATTGTTAGCAAGAGTCAATAATGTTGAAAGAGATTCACAAATTTGGGAGTGAAACAAGTAGACCAATAGCTATATGTGGCACACAGAAACACACACACGGATAGATAAATGGGGTCGTGCAACCAACGAATGAGCTCAAAATGTGGAATCCACGGAGAATGCTCTTGTTTCACAACACTAGAGAGACGCCAGAATGATTGCTCAATAGGTGAGATACGATACTTGTGCACAACCTACAAAGCAAAAATGCAACGATTTCTATCCTAAATATGCTATATATGTATGATGTTCCGGTGAGTTTTCTCAGGATGATCCAAGATGGTCGAGTATGACAATTTGTATGCAATATGGTATGATGCTATGGCACTTGCTTAAAAGCTCTTTGCTTATCTTATTTTTTCATTAAAATCTTTTCCTGCTCTTTTGATATCTTTCTTTGGTCACTTCTACAAAATGCTCGAACCAAGATAGAATTTGTGTATGCGGGAACAAATGATGACACAAGAGATAATACGATGATATGTGCATGCGATGGAAGGTGCGGATCGTGTATCACTAAAGTGCACAAGTAGTGTTGCCCCGCAATACTCAAATGGCTAGTCTTGATAGGAAAGTGACGCAAAATGGGCTCGGGGTTAACAATGCAATGGAAAGGGGAAGTATCCGAAGATGTCGTTGATGTTACCGGCCTTGCTTATGGTTGATGGTTTCACGATGGTGAAGTGGTTGTTGTCGATGATGAATCCATGGCGAAGATGATCGGCGGTGATGTCGGTGTTGAATCGTCCCTAAGTAGCCGAAACACGTTAGGAAACCGACAACCGCAACTCGAATTCTCAAAACAGACGTGTCAAAATTGTCGGAGGTGGTAGCGGGTACGTGGTGGTGGTTGCTGATACGTCCAATTTGCATCATGTTTTCCTACTGTTATTTGTAATGTTTTAATGCATAGTAACACTTTATGGAGTAATTCTAATGCCTTTTCCCTCATAACATGCAATGTTTACACAAAGAGGGAGAATACCTATTTTGCACATCTCCAAATGAGCTAAACTTTTACAGAGAATTATTTTGGAATATATAATAAATATTGGAGAAAATAACTATCCGAGGGGGCTGCCATGTGTCCACAAGACACCAACATGCGCCAGCCCCCCCGACATGCCCTGGTGGGTGGTGGGCAGCCCACCCCACCTCTGGTGCCCATCTTCTGGTATATATGGTCTTTTGACCTAGAAAAAAAATAAAGAGAGGAATTTCGGGACGGAGCGCAGCTGTCTTGAGGCGGAACTTGGGCAGGAGCACTTTTGCCCTCCGGTGGAACGATTCCGCTGAGGGAACTTCCTTCTCGGAGGGGGGAATCGAAGGCATCATCATCACCAACAACCCTCTCATATTTGGGAGGACAATCTTCATCACCATCTTCAACAACACCATCTCATCTCAAGCCCTAGTTCATTTCTTGTGTTCAATCTTTGTACCAGAACCTCAGATTGGTACCTGTGGGTGATTAGTAGTGTTGATTACGTCTTGTAGTTGATGCTATATGGTTTATATGGTGGAAGATTATATGTTCAGATCCATTATTCTATTTAATATCCCTCTGATGTTGAGCATGAATGTTATTTGTGAGTAGTTACCTTTGTTCTTGAGGCCACGTGAGAAGTCATGTTGCAAGTAATCATGTGAATTTGATATTCGTTTGATATTTTGATGATATGTATGTTGTGATTCCCTTAGTGGTGTTATGTGAATGTCGACTACATGACACTTCACCATCTCTGAGCCTAAGGGAATCCATTGTGGAGTAGTTATTAGATGATGGGTTGCTAGAGTGGCAAAAGCTTAAACCCTAGTTTATGCGCTATTCCTTAAGGGGCTGATTTGGATCCATATGTTTAATGCTATGGTTAGATTTTATCTTAAT
The DNA here is from genome assembly GCF_002162155.2 of Triticum dicoccoides. Taxonomy (NCBI): domain Eukaryota; kingdom Viridiplantae; phylum Streptophyta; class Magnoliopsida; order Poales; family Poaceae; genus Triticum; species Triticum dicoccoides. The sequence goes on along the minus strand of NC_041393.1, from coordinate 220,691,200 downwards.
ACTTCTTTGTAGTTGCGGATGCTTGCGAGGGGGTTAATCATAAGTGGGGGGTTAATGAAATTATAAAAGTAGCAAACACGAATCAAACCAACATGATGAAAGTGACTAGATGAAATTCCCGTGTGCCCTCAAGAACGCTTTGCTTATTATAAGAGACCGTCCCAGCCTGTCCTTTGCTACAAAAAGGATTGGGCTACCTTGCTGCACCTATTGTTACTATTGCTACTTATTACTTGTTACAAATTATCTTGCTATCAAACTACCTGTTACCGACAATTTCAGTGCTTGCAGAAATTACCCTGCTGAAAACAGCTTGTCATTTCCTTCTGCTCCTCGTTGGGTTTGACACTCTTACTTATCAAAAGGACTATGATTGATCCCCTATACATGTGGGTCATCATGACTCTTTTCTGGCACTGTTGCCGGGGAGTGAAGCGCTCTTAGTAAGTGGAAATCGGTGCTGAAATTTGTTGTCACTTGTTACTATGGAAAACAATCCTTTGAGGGGTTTGTTTGACATATCTTCACCTCGACCGAAAACACAAAGAGTTGCTCCTCAACCTACTGCACCTACTGAAAATATTATTATGAAATTCCTTCGGGTATGATAGAGCAACTGCTAGCTAATCCTTATGCAGGAGACGGAATGAAGCATCCCGATATGCACCTGAGACATGTGGATGAAATTTGCGGATTGTTTAAGCTTGCAGGTTTACCCGGAGATGAAGTTAAGAAGAAAGTTTTCCCTTTATCTTTGGGGGGAAAAGCATTGACATGGAATAGGCTATGCGATGATATTGGATCTTGGAATTGGAAGCGATTGAAATTGGAATTTCACCAAATAATTTATCCTATGCATCTAATTCATCGTGATCGGAATTTTATATATATATATATATATATATATATATAGGCCTCGTGAAGGAGAAAGTATCGCTCTAGCTTGGGGGAGGATTAAGTCAATATTATATTCATGCCCCAATCATGAGCTCTTGAGAGAAATTATTATTCAAATTTTTTATGCTCGGCTTTCTCGTGATGATCAATCCATGCTCGATACTTCTTGTACTGGTTGTTTTATGAATAACACTATTGAATTAAAGTGGGATCTTTTAGAAAGAATTAAACGCAACTATGAATATTTGGAACTCGACGAAGGTAAAGAGTTAGGTATTAAGCTTGAGTTCTATTGTGTTAAATCTTTTATGAATATCGATGTTTTTCACAAGGTTAGCACTAATATGGACTTGACTCTGAGATAGTAGCCTCATTTTGTGAATCTTTTGTTACTCATTTTGATCTCCCTAAGGAGAAGTGATTTCAATATCATCCCCCTGTTAAACAAGAAATTAAAGAACCGTTCATAGAAAAAGCTGAAACTATCATTTACAATGTTGATCCAGTTGTGCCTATGCTTATGTTGAAAAGCCACCTTTCCATGTTAGGATAAAGGAACATGCTAAGGTTTTGACCATGGTCAACAAAAGTAATATTAGATCACCTAGACCCTCTGAACAAATAAAGTAGAACCTAGTGTAACTATGGTTAAAGATCTCTTGGTTGAAAATATTGATGGGCATGTTATTTACTTATGTGATGAAGTAGCTAGAATTGCCAAACCCGATGAAAAAGATAAACATAGACCTATTGTTGGCATGAATGTTATCTCAGTTAAAATAGGAGATCACTGCTATCATAGTTTATGTGACTTAGGTGCTAGTGTGAGTGATATTCCTTTTACCTTATACCAACAAATTATGAATGATATATCACCCGCTGAAATAGAAGACATAGATGTTACTATTAAACTTGCTAATAGAGATACCATCACACCACTTGGGATTGTTAGAGATGTTTAAGTCTTGTGTGGGAAAAATAAAATACCCTACTGATTTTCTAGTTCTTGGTTCTCCACAAGATGACTTTTGTCCCATAATCTTTGGTAGACCGTTCTTGAACACGGTCAATGCTAAAATAGATTGCCTTAAAGAAACTGTCAATGTTAATTTTGGTGATGTATCTCATGAGTTTAATTTCTCTAAGTTTTGTAGACAACCACATGATAAAGAATCACCTAATAAGGATGAAATAATTGGTCTTGCTTCTATTATCATACCTCCCGCCGATCCATTAGAACAATATCAGCTAGACCATGAGAACGATATGCACTTGCGTGAAAGAAATGAAATAGATAAAATATTCTTTGAACACCAACCTATCCTTAAGCACAATCTTCCTATTGAAACTCTAGGGGGTCTTCCTCCACCCAAAGGTGATCTTGTGGTTGAATTAAAACAATTTCCAAACACTTTGAAGTATGCTTATCTGATATGTCTCCATCGTATCTACTTTTCCTAACGTTTTTCCTTTTGTTTTGGACTCTAATCTGCATGATATGAATCAAACTAACCCACACTAACACTGTTTTCCGAAGAACTACCATGGTGTTGTCTTTGTGCAGAAATAAAAGTTCTCGGATTGGGACGAAACTTTTTGGAGATTTATTTTAGAATAAAATAAAATACTGGAGCCAAGAACCACCGGAGGGGGCCCCTGGGTGAGCACAACCCACCAGGGCGCCCCCCTCTAGGTGCGTAATGGTAGCGTAATGGTTGCGTTGGTTTTCCTTGAAGAGGAAAGGGTGATGCAACAATAGTAGCATAAGTATTTCCCTCAGTTTTTGAGAACCAAGGTATCAATCCAGTAGGAGGCTCCTCAAAAGTCCCGCGCACCTACACAAACAAACAAGAACTCGCAACCAACGCAATAAAGGGGTTGTCAATCCCTTCACGGCCACTTGCGAAAGTGAGATCTGATAGAGATAATATGATAAGATAAATATATTTTTGGTATTTTATGATATAGATTGGAAAAGTAAAGATGCAAATAAAAGTAGATTGAAAGCTTATATGATAAGAGATAAACCCGGGGGCCATAGGTTTCACTAGTGGCTTCTCTCAAGATAGCATAAGCATTACGGTGGGTGAACAAATTACTGCCGAGCAATTGATAGAAAAGCGAATAATTATGAGATTATCTAGGCATGATCATGTATATAGGCATCACGTCTGTGACAAGTAGACCGACTCCTGCCTGCATCTACTACTATTACTCCACACATCTACCGCTATTCAACATGCATCTAGAGTATTAAGTTCATAAGAACAGAGTAACGCATTAAGAAAGATGACATGATGTAGAGGGATAAACTCATGCAATATGATATAAACCCAATCTTTTTATCCTCGATGGCAACTATACAATACGTGCCTTGCTGCCCCTGCTGTCATTGGGAAAGGACACCGCAAGATTGAACCCAAAGCTAAGCACTTCTCCCATTGCAAGAAAGATCAATCTAGTAGGCCAAACCAAACTGATAATTCGAAGAGACTTGCAAAGATAACTTAATCACACATAAAAGAATTCAGAGGAGATTCAAATATTTCTCATAGATAAACTTGATCATAAACCCACAATTCATCGGATCTCGACAAACACACCGCAAAAAGAGTTATATCGAATAGATCTCCAAGAAGATCAAGGAGAACTTTGTATTGAGATTCAAAGAGAGAGAAGAAGCCATCTAGCTAATAACTATGGACGCGGAGGTCTGTGGTAAACTACTCACAACTCATCGGAAGGGCCTTGGAGATGATGTAGTGGCCCTCCGTGATCGATCCCCCCTCCGGCGGAGCGCCGGCAAAGGCTCCAATATGGGATCTTGCGGATACAGAAGGTTACGGCGGTGGAAATAGTTTTTCGTGGTCGCTTCTGATGTTTTCGGGGTACATGGGTATATATAGGAGGAAGAAGTAGGTCGGTGGATGCTCGAGGGACCCACGAGGGTGTGGGGCGTGCCCACCTGTAGGGGGCATGCCGGGCACCCTCGTGGCTGCATCCTTTGTTTCTTGACTTCCACTCCAAGTCCCGTGGATCATGTTTGTTTCATAATGTCGCTCCCGAAGGTTTCATTCCGTTTGGACTCCATTTGATATTCCTTTTCTTCGAAACACTGAAATAGGCAAAAAACAGCAATTCGGGCTAGGCCTCCGGTTAGTAGGTTAGTCCCAAAAATGATATAAAAGTGTAAAGTAAAGCCCATAAACATCCAAACCGAGCAATATAATAGCATGGAACAATCAAAAATTATAGATACGTTGGAGATGTATCAAGCATCGCCAAGCTTAATTCCTGCTCGTCCTCGAGTAGGTAAATGATAAAAACAGAATTTTTGATGTGGAATGCTACCTAGCATTATTCTCAATGTAATTTTCTTTATTGTGGCATGAATGTTCAGATCCAAATGATTCAAAATAAAAGTTCATATTGACATAAGAAATAGTAATACTTCAAGCATACTAATCAAAGCAATCATGTCTTCATCCCTACAAAATCATATAGTTAGGTCATGCTTCATTTTCGTCACACAAAAATGCTCCCATCTTGTACACCCCCGATGAAAAGCCAAGAAATTGTTTCATACTTAAATAATCTCAAACATTTTCAACTTTCACGCAATACATGAGCGTGAGCCATGGATATAGCACTATGGGTGGAATAGAATATGATGATGGAGGTTGTGTGGAGAAGACAAAAAAAAGAGAAAGTATCACATTGACGAGGATAATCAACGGGCTATGGAGATGCCCAGCAATTGATGTCAACATGAGGAGTGGGGATTGCCATGCGACGGATGCACTAGAGCTATAAATATATGAAAGCTCAACAAAAGAAACTAGTGGTGCATCCAACTTGCTTGCTCACGAAGACCTAGGGCATTTGAGGAAGCCCATCATAGGAATATACAAGCCAAGTTCTATAATGAAAAATTCCCACTAGTATATGAAAGTGACAACATAAAAGACTTTCTATATGAAGAACATGGTGCTACTTTAAAGCACAAGTGTGGAAAACATTGCCCCCCCCCCTTTTTATTTTTTTTATTTTTTCTTTTCTTTTTTGGGCCTTTCTTTTTTTCTTTTGGCCTTTCTTTTTTTCCCTTTTTTTCCTTGGCCTTACTTTTTTTTCCTTTTGGCCTTTTTTTTATTTGGGGATAATGCTCTAATAATGATGATCATCACACTTCTATTTATTTACAACTCATGAATTACAACTCAAAGCTAGAACAAGATATGACTATATATGAATGCCTCCGGGGGTGTACCTGGATGGGCAATGAATCAAGAGTGACATGTATGAAAATTTATGCATGGTGGCTTTGCCACAAATATGATGTCAACTACATGATCATGCGAGGCAATATGACAATGATGATGTGTGTCATGATGATGAACGAAACGATGGAAAGTTGCATGGCAATATATATCTCGGAATGGCTATGGAAATTCCATAATAGGTAGGTATGGTGGCTGTTTTGAGGAAGATATAAGGAGGTTTCTGTGTGATAGAGCGTATCGTATCACGGGGTTTGGATGCACCGGCGAAGTTTGCACCAACTCTCAATGTGAGAAAGGGCAATGCACGGTACCGAAGAGGCTAGCAATGAAGGAAGGGTGAGAGTGCGTATAATCCATGGACTCAACATTAGTCAAAAGAACTCATATACTTATTGCACAAATCTACAAGTCATCAAAAACCAAGCACTACGCGCATGCTCCTAGGGGGATAGATTGGTAGGAAAAGACCATCGCTCGTCCCCGGCCGCCACTCATAGGGATGTACAGTCTAAGAACACCTCATGTTTCAAATTTGTTACACAACTTTTACCATACGTGCATGCTACGGGACTTGCCAACTTCAACACAAGCATTCTTTAAATTCATAATCACTCAGCTAGCATGACTCTAATATCACTACCTCCATATCTCAAAAAAATTATCAAGTATCAAATTGATCATAGCATCCAATTCACTTCCTATGATAGTTTTTATTATACCCAACTTGGATGCCCATCATTCTAGGACCAATTTTATAACCATAGCAAATACCATGCTGTTCTAAGAGACTCTCAAAATAATATAAGTGAATCATGAGAGATTAACAATTTCTACAAAATTAAGCCACCGCCGTGCTCTAAAAGATATAAGTGAAGCACTAGAGCAAAAACTATCTAGCTGAAAAGATATAAGTGAAGCACATAGAGTATTCTAATAAAATCCAATCAAGTGGGTTTCTACAAAAAAGGTGTGTACAGCAAGGATGATTGTGGTAAACTAAAAAAATACCAATACCATACAAGACGCTCCAAAAAAAACACATATCATGTGGCGAATAAAAATACAGCTCCAAGTAAAGTTACCGATAGATGAAGACGAAAGAGGGGATGCCTTCCGGGGCATCCCCAAGCTTAGGATTTTGGTTATCCTTGAATATCTTGGGGTGCCATGGGCATCCCCAAGCTTAGGCTCTTTCCACCCCTTATTCCATAGTCCATCAAATCTTTACCCAAAACTTGAAAACTTCACAACACAAAACTCAACAGGAAATCTCATAAGCTCCGTTAGTGCAAGAAAGAAAAACCACCACATAACGTACTGTAACGAACTTATTATTTATTTATATTGGTGTTAAACCTACTGATTCCAACTTTTCTATGGTTCATATTACTTAATACTAGCCATAGATGCATCAAAATAGGCAAACAACACACGAAAAACAGAATCTGTCAAAAACAGAACAGTCTGTAGCAATCTGTAACTCTTGAATACTTCTGGGACTCTAAAAATCCTACCAAAATAGGAAGTCCTGGGAATTTGTCTATTGATCTACATCAAAAGGAATCAACGCAAAAGCACGTTTCTGTGAATTACTAAAATTATTTTCGTGCATGCAAAGTTTCTGTTTTTCAGCAGAATCAAATTAACTATCATCGTAGGTTATCCTATAGGTTCTACTTGGAACCAACACTAATGAAAACACATCTAAATAGAAGGTAGATGAAAACTTTATTACTAAACATAAGCAAAAACAAAAAACAAAAATAAAATTGGGTTTCCTCCCAACTAGCGCTATTGTTTAACGCCCCTAGCTAGGCATAAAAGCGAGGATAGATCCAAGTAGTGCCATCTTTGGCACTCAATTCATAAGTAGCTCACATGATAGATTCATAAGGTAATTTGACTTTCTTTCTTAGAAAGTGCTCCATGCCTTTCCTCAATGGAAATTGGAATCTAATATTGCCTTCCTTCATATCAATAATTGCACCAATCGTTCTAAGGAAAGGTCTACCAAGAATAATAGGACAAGAAAGATTGCAATCTATGTCAAGAACGATAAAATCTACGGGCACATAATTCCTATTTGCAACAATAAGAACATCATTGATCCTTCCCATAGTATTCTTAATGGTAGAATCCGCAAGGTGCAAATTTAAAGAGGAATCATCAAGATCATGGAAACCTAGAATATCACATAAGGTTTTCGGAATCGTGGAAACACTAGCACCCAAATCACACAAAGCATAACACTCATGATCTTTGATTTTAATCTTTATAGTAGGTTCCCACTCATCATTAAGTTTTCTAGGTATATAAACTTCCAAATTAAGTTTTTCATCATAAGATTGCATCAAGGCATCAACAATATGTTTGGCAAAAGCTCTATTTTGACTATAAGCATGAGGAGAATTCAACACGGATGGCAACAAGGAAATAAAATCTACTAAAGAACAATTATCATAATTAAATTCCTTGAAATCCAAGATAGTGGGTTCAATGCTATTTAAAGTCTTGACCTCTGCAATCCCACTTTCACCAAATTTAGCATCAAGATCTAAAAACTCTGAATCATTGGGACGCCTTTTAACTAAAGTTGACTCATCTCCAATCCCATCATTATGAAGATTCATATTGCAAAACAAAGATTTAATAGGGGACACGTCAATAACTCATAGATCTTCATCATTATTTTCTTCTAACTTTTCTGGTTTGGCAACCATCTTATTGACTAAGCTAGCTTGCTTATCAGAAATTTGAGCTATAGATTTTTCAAGACAAGTAATTTGAGAGTTCAAACCATAAAATTCTTTAGACATATCATCAAGCTCTTTGTTCATATACCCCATAAAACTTATTTGTTCTTTAAGCTCCTTTCTGAAGAAATTATTATGCTCAAATTGTAAAGTCATAAAACTTCTAATGTTTGATTCAATCTCTTCCAACCTTCTAAGATGAAGGTCGGTGTTCTTAGGCAAAGCCATAAGGGCAAACAGGCACACAAGAAGACAAGCGAAAGAGAGAGGAGATTGGGAAAGAGAGGGCGAATAAAACAGCAAGCATGAAGTGGGGGAGAGGAAAACGAGAGGCAAATGGCAAATAATGTAATGCGAGGGAGATGAGTTTGTGATGGGTACTTGGTATGTCTTGACTTGAGCGAAGACCTCCCCGGCAACAGCGCCAAAAATCCTTCTTGCTACGTCTTGAGCTTGCGTTGGTTTTCCTTGAAGAGGAAAGGGTGATGCAGCAATAGTAGCGTAAGTATTTCCCTCAGTTTTTGAGAACCAACGTATCAATCCAGTAGGAGGCTCCTCAAAAGTCCCACGCACCTACACAAACAAACAAGAACTCGCAACCAACGAAATAAAGGGGTTGTCAATCCCTTCACGGCCACTTGCGAAAGTGAGATCTGATAGAGATAATATGATAAGATAAATATATTTTTGGTATTTTATGATATAGATTGGAAAAGTAAAGATGCAAATAAAAGTAGGTTGAAAGCTTATATGATAAGAGATAGACCCGGGGGCCATAGGTTTCACTAGTGGTTTCTCTTAAGATAACATAAGTATTATGGTGGATGAACAAATTACTGTCGAGCAATTGATAGAAAAGCGAATAATTATGAGATTATCTAGGCATGATCATGTATATAGGCATCACGTCCGTGACAAGTAGACTGACTCCTGCCTGCATCTACTACTATTACTCCACACATCGACCGCTATCCAGCATGCATCTAGAGTATTAAGTTCATAAGAACAGAGTAACACATTAAGAAAGATGACATGATGTAGAGGGATAAACTCATGCAATATGATATAAACCCCATCTTTTTATCCTCGGTGGCAACAATACAATACGTGCCTTGCTGCCCCTGCTGTCACTGGGAAAGGACACCACAAGATTGAACCCAAAGCTAAGCACTTCTCCCATTGCAAGAAAGATCAATCTAGTAGGCCAAACCAAACTGATAATTCGAAGAGACTTGCAAAGATAACTTAATCACACACAAAAGAATTCAGAGGAGATTCAAATATTTCTCATAGATAAACTTGATCATAAACCCACAATTCATCGGATCTCGACAAACACACCGCAAAAAGAGTTACATCGAATAGATCTCCAAGAAGATCAAGGAGAACTTTGTATTGAGATTCAAAGAGAGAGAAGAAGCCATCTAGCTAATAACTATGGACCTGAAGGTCTGTGGTAAACTACTCACAACTCATCGGAAGGGCATTGGAGATGATGTAGAGGCCCTCCGTGATCGATTCCCCCTCTGGCAGAGCACCACGAAGGCTCCAAGATGGGATCTCACAGATACAGAAGGTTACAGCGGTGGAAATAGTTTTTCGTGGTCGCTTCTGATGTTTTCGGGGTACATGGGTATATATAGGAGGAGCAAGTAGGTCGGTGGAAGCTCGAGGGGCCCACGACGGTGGGGGGCGTGCCGGGCACCCTCGTGGCCGCCTCCTTTGTTTCTTGACTTCCACTCCAAGTCCTCTGGACCACGTTTGTTCCAAAAAGATCGCTCCCGAAGGTTTCATTCCGTTTGGACTCCGTTTGATATTCCTTTTCTTCGAAACACCGAAATAGGCAAAAAAACAACAATTCGGGTTGGGCCTCCGGTTAGTAGGTTAGTCCCAAAAATGATATAAAAGTGTAAAGTAAAGCCCATAAACATCCAAAACGGGTAATATAATAGCATGGAACAATAAAAAATTATAGATACGTTGGAGACGTATCATGCGCCTAGGTGGGTTGTGCCCACCTGGTGGCCCCGTAGACCCCGATCCCGACTCCATAAATACCTATTTTTGGAAAGGAAATGAGGGAGAAAGAATTATCGCGTTTCACGATACGGAGCCGCCGCCACCTCCTGTTCTTCATCGAGAGGCCAGATCTGGAGTCCATTTAGGGTTCCGGAGAGAGGGATCTTCGATCTTCGTCATCACCAACACTACAAAAAAAATGCACTTCCGTGATGATACATGTTTGTCACAGTAGGTCATGTTTTCTGTCATGCATGTACATCCATGACGATTTTATGACAGAATCAAGATAGTCATACCTGTGTTGTCGTAGAAGTGTTCCATGACATTACCAAAATTATCATCACGGAAGTGTCCACTTCCATGACGATAAATCGTGCGTCATAGAATTGCTTTCATCGAGGGTAACCGACATGTGGCATCCACCGTAACGGGTCGCCGTTAAGCTATCGGGTTCCAGTTTTGATCCGATAACCCGTTAACAACCCGGACCAATGGGGATTTTACACGTGTAAAATTCTCAATGGCCAGAGGAACCACGTGTCGCCTCACCGTTGGGACATATGTCAATCACTCATTGGACCGAAGGCGCCTATGATACGTCGACACGTGGCACGGCCCAACAGAGACCCATTCCGGTGAAAAGGCCAGCCTGTTTGACTTGGTCAAAAGGTAGAGGGTCGTCCCACAGAAAGCCTGTTAACGACATGTTCGCATATAGCCCATTTACAACCCGTTAACTCACGGCCCATTACAACCTATCCGAATTAGGCCCAGTAGCGTCATATGGGCTATCCAATATGATTCCAGCCCATTGTGACTTCTGGCCCATGTATGGCCCATGACGTCTTTCGGGCCATATGAGGCCCTTTGTAACTCTTGGCCCATTAACGGCCCGTGGTGAAACTGGCCCGTAATGAACAGTGTATCGCTTTATACCCATTAACGACTCATTACTCCATTGGGACATTTCCATCCCGTGTTATCTTTCGGCCTTCTCAGGGCCCATTTATTCTTGGGCTCATTTCTAGCATTTGGTTACTTACGGCCCATTACTGGCCTTTTTTGCTTATGGGCCAAATTCAGCCCGTGGTTATGGTCGGCCCGTTTGTGGCCCGTTAATCCATTGGGCCCTTTTCATAGCGTCATCAAATACGGACGATTAACGAGGGCCCATTATGGTCGGCCCATGAACGGGCGATTCCAACTCTAGCCCGTTTACGGCCCATAATTGGCCCATGTTTGGCCAATCGATCATACGGCCCATAGAAGGCCCATTGATGCGATGCCCCATAGAAGGCCCATTGTTTCTACAACCCGTAGAAGGCCCATTATTTCTACGGCCAATAGAAGGCCCATGGTCACTACAGTAAACATGTAGCCCATGGTTATTGTGGCCTAGTTTTAAAAAATAGGTTATTGCGGCCACTAGCAAACCGTGGAAAAAGAACTGCACGAACTACAAACAAACAAATAGACAAGACAACAAGGAAATAAATAAGCAAGCAACTTACACTAGGATATCATGGCTATTACACATATTACATCCACTGGGCATCAAAGTTCGCCACCAGTGCAAATATAGGGAACAAAGCAGCATATCACATACACTGGTTGTCAAAGTTGGCGACCAATGCAAATAAACTCCGTAGGAAAACAAGTCCAGAACTGAAACCACTTCAGAAGAGCTCAAGAAACAATATCCTGGGTACCCATAATGCTGGCAAGATGCTTAGCAAGCTTATTAACTTTCTCTTGTTTGGTGCTGAAATCCTCCAACACTTGTTGTTGCACCTGAAAGTATGCATCTGAATTATGCAGGGACTTCCTCAGTCCTTCGGCTTCCTGTCATAGAACATCTGATCGATGTATTTCAAATTGAAGTTGAGACTCAAGAAGCCGAACTGATTTAGGCAGCGAGTTTGAGGAGCTTGTGCTAGTAGTAGTGGCCAGTAACTCGAACACTACATCAAGACAGGACTTTGGGGTTGTCTCAGTGTCTTCAATATAGTTTTTATCAGCTTTCTTGGAGACCAATAGGGATGTCTCACTATCTTTGACCTTATCTGCATTTATTCCTTTACCATTGCATAACGGGGTACTCTTCTCCAATATTTTATCTGCATTCTAAAAGACAAACAAACAGACACATCATAGGTTTACCATGTTGTATATGAAACTCATTTTGGTAAACTAGTTGAGTAGTAAGGTGGACAGGATAACAACATGAAACAAACATATATCTATGTAGTATGGTCACTATATGGTCTATATCATTCTAGTTTATGTTGCCAAATCAAGATAGAGACAGTTCAAATCATATCTATTTAAGACAAAGCAGCGTAGACAAAATATAAGTGTGGGAAAGTACACATCAATAACAACACTTGTAATGTGCATGGCATGAGAACATAACTGTTTATTCCATTGAAACTCAAATCAACATAGAGCAAGTTACAACAACAAACACGTTAAAGAAACAGGTTCAAAACAGACCCGTTGCGCCATTGGAGTTTCAATTGCATCCTTCAAAGATGAAATTAGTTGCTATGAGTAAATACAATGATGCAAGAGCAAAGGAGTATGAACCATAGCCACGGAACCTGACCTGAGAACAATTCATCTTTTGCTTTAAGTGTTGACTTCGGGTTCAGAGTGGTGGTCCTCGTGCTCTTGGCACTGCAGTTGCCTTACTAACTACTCGTGTTTGGGTGCTCTGTGGTGGAGACAATGCTGTGTCAACTGGAACTGGGTTACTATCTGATGGGGTTGGGGTTAGAAGGGGTGTAGCTCGTTCTCTGTCCAACTGGGTAGAGGTACAATCCGTGTGAGTCTGGGTTATGTGTGGTGGGGCTGGTTCTTGTGCAGGTACAACTGTGGTTCTATCTGCATCGACATGTAGCACGATCTTTTCTGAAGAACATGTTTTTACTGTTGGGGAACGTTGCAGAAAATTAAAATTTTTCCTACGGTTTCACCAAGATCCATCTATGAGTTCATCTAAGCAACGAGTCATGGGAGAGAGATTGCATCTACATACCACTTGTAGATCGCGTGCGGAAGCGTTCAAGAGAACGGTGATGATGGAGTCGTACTCGCCGTGATCCAAATCACCGATGAACAAGTGCCGAACGGACAGCACTTCCGCGTTCAACACACGTACGTAGCGGATGACGTCTCCTCCTTCTTGATCCCGCAAGGGGGAAGGAGAGGTTGATGATGATCCAGCAGCACAACGGTGTGGTGGTGGATGCAGCAGAACTCCGGCAGGGCTTCACCAAGCCGTTGCGGGAGGAGGACGAGGTGTAGTAGGGGGAGGGAGGCGCCAAGACACAAGGGTCCGGCTGCCCTCCCCCTTGCCCTCCTTTATATAGGCCCCCAGGGGGGGGGGCGCCGGCCCTGGGAGATGAATCTCCCAAGGGGGGCGGCGGCCAGGGGGGGTGGAGTGCCCCCCAAGGCAAGTGGTGCGCCCCCCCACCTAAGGTTTCCAACCCTAGGCGCAGGGAGGGCCCAAGGGGGGGCGCACCAGCCCACTAGGGGCTGGTTCCCCTCCCACTTCAGCCCACGGGGCCCTCCGGGATAGGTGGCCCCACCCGGTGGACCCCCTGGGACCCTTCCGGTGGTCCCGGTACAATACCGGGTGACCCCGAAACTTTCCCGATGGCCGAAACAACACTTCCTATATATAATTCTTTACCTCCGGACCATTCCGGAACTCCTCGTGACGTCCGGGATTTCATCCGAGACTCCGAACAACATTCGGTTTGCTGCATACTCATATTCATACAACCCTAGCGTCACCGAACCTTAAGTGTGTAGACCCTACGGGTTCGGGAGATATGCAGACATGACCGAGACGGCTCTCCGGTCAATAACCAACAGCGAGGTCTAGATACCCATGTTGGCTCCTACATAATCCTCGATGATCTCATCGGATGAACCACGATGTCGAGGATTCAAGCAACCCCGTATACTATTCCCTTTGTCAGACGGTATGTTACTTGCCCGAGATTCGATCGTCGGTATCCCAATACCTCGTTCAATCTCGTTACCGGCAAGTCACTTTACTCGTACCGTAATGCATGATCCCGTGACCAGACACTTGGTCACTTTGAGCTCATTATGATGATGCACTACCGAGTGGGCCCAGTGATACCTCTCCGTAATACGGAGTGACAAATCCCAGTCTCGATCCGTGTCAACCCAACAGACACTTTCAGAGATACCTATAGTGCACCTTTATAGTCACCCAGTTACGTTGTGACGTTTGGTACACCCAAAGCACTCCTACGGTATCCGGGAGTTACACGATCTCATGGTCTAAGGAAAAGATACTTGACATTGGAAAAGCTCTAGCAAAACAAACTACACGATCTTGTGCTATGCTTAGGATTGGGTCTTGTCCATCACATCATTCTCCTAATGATGTGATCCCGTTGTCAACGACATCCAATGTCCATAGTCAGGAAACCATGACTATCTGTTGACCAACGAGCTAGTCAACTAGAGGCTTACTAGGGACGTATTGTGGTCTACATATTCACACGTGTATTACGATTTCCGGATAATACAATTATAGCATGAATAAAAGACAATTATCATGAACAAGGAAATATAATAATAATCCTTTTATTATTGCCTCTAGGGCATATTTCCAACAGTCTCCCACTTGCACTAGAGTCAATAATCTAGTTACATTGTGATGAATCGAACACCCATAGAGTTCTGGTGTTGATCATGTTTTGCTCGCGGAAGAGGTTTAGTCAACGGATCTGCGACATTCAGATCCGTATGTACTTTGCAAATATCTATGTCTCCATCTTGAACATTTTCACGGATGGAGTTGAAACGACGCTTGATGTGCCTGGTCTTCTTGTGAAACCTAGGCTCCTTGGCAAGGGCAATAGCTCCAGTGTTGTCACAGAAGAGTTTGATCGGCCCCGACGCATTGGGTATGACTCCTAGGTCGGTGATGAACTCCTTCACCCAAATTGCTTCATGCGCTGCCTCCGAGGCTGCCATGTATTCCGCTTCACATGTAGATCCCGCCACGATGCTCTGCTTGCAGCTGCACCAACTTACTGCCCCACCATTCAACATATACACATATCCGGTTTGTGACTTAGAGTCATCCAGATCTGTGTCGAAGCTAGCGTCGATGTAACCCTTTACGACGAGCTCTTCGTCACCTCCATAAACGAGAAACATGTCCTTTGTCCTTTTCAGGTACTTCAGGATATTTTTGACCACTGTCCAGTGTTCCTTGCCGGGATTACTTTGGTACCGTCCTACCAAACTTACGGCAAGGTTTACATCAGGTCTGGTACACAGCATGGCATACATAATAGATCCTATGGCTGAGGCATAGGGGATGACGCTCATCTCTTCTTTATCTTTTGCCGTGGTCGGGCATTGAGTCGAGCTCAATCTCACACCTTGCAATACAGGCAAGAACCCTTTCTTGGACTGATCCATTTTGAAGTTTTTCAAAATCTTATCAAGGTATGTGCTTTGTGAAAGACCTATGAGGCGTCTCGATCTATCCCTATAGATCTTGATGCCTAATATGTAAGCAACTTCTCCAAGGTCCTTCATTGAAAAACACTTATTCAAGTAGGCCTTAATGCTGTCCAAGAATTTTATATCATTTCCCATCAAAAGTATGTCATGTACATATAATATGAGAAATGCTACAGAGCTCCCACTCACTTTCTTGTAAACGCAGGCTTCTCCATAAGTCTGCATAAGCCCAAACGCTTTGATCATCTCATCAAAGCGAATGTTCCAACTCCGAGATGCTTGCACCAGCCCATAAATGGATCGCTGGAGCTTGCATACTTTGTTAGCATTCTTAGGATCGACAAAACCTTTTGCCTGCATCATATACAGCTCTTCCTTAAGATAACCATTAAGGAATGCCGTTTTGATGTCCATCTGCCATATCTCATAATCATAGTATGCGGCAATTGCTAACATGATTCAGATGGACTTAAGCTTCGCTACGGGAGAGAAAGTCTCATCGTAGTCAATCCCTTGAACTTGCCGATAACCCTTAGCGACAAGTCGAGCTTTATAGATGGTGACATTACCATCCGCGTCCGTCTTCTTCTTAAAGTCATTTGTTTTTTATCGCTCGCCGATCATCGGGCAAGTCAGTCAAAGTCCATACTTTTTTTTCATACATGGATTCTATCTCGGATTGCATGGCTTCTAGCCATTTGTTGGAATCTGGGCCCGCCATCGCTTCTTCATAGTTTGAAGGTTCACCGTTGTCTAACAACATGATTTCCAGGACAGGGTTGCCATACCACTCTGGTGTGGAACGTGTCCTTGTGGACCTACGAAGTTCAGTAGCAACTTGATCCGAAGTACCTTGATCATCATCATTAATTTCCTCTCCAGTCGGTGTAGGCACCACAGGAACATTTTCCTGAGCTGCACTACTTTCCGATTCGAGAGGTAGTACTTCATCGAGAGAAACTCTTTTTCCAGAAAGGATCCGTTCTTGGCAACAAAGATCTTGCCCTCGGATCTTAAGTAGAAGGTATACCCAATGGTTTCCTTAGGGTATCCTATGAAGACGCATATTTCCGATTTGGGTTTGAGCTTTTCAGGTTGTAGTTTCTTGACATAAGCATCGCATCCCCAAACTTTTAGAAACGACAGCTTAGGTTTCTTCCCAAACCATAATTCATATGGTGTCGTCTCAACGGATTTAGACGGTGCCCTATTTAAAGTGAATGTAGCTGTCTCTAGAGCGTATCCCCAAAATGATAGCGGTAAGTCGGTAAGAGACATCATAGATCGCACCATATCCAATAGAGTGCGATTACGATGTTCGGACACACCGTTACGCTGAGGTGTTCCAGGCGGCGTGAGTTGTGAAACGATTCCAAATTTTCTTAAGTGTGTACCAAATTCGTGACTTCAATATTCTCCTCCACGATCTGATCGTAAGAATTTTATCTTTCGGTCACGTTGATTCTCTACTTCATTCTGAAATTCCTTGAACTTTTCAAAGGTCTCAGACTTGTGTTTCATCAAGTAGACATACCCATATCTACTCAAGTCATCAGAGAGAGTGAGAACATAACGATATCCTCCGCGAGCCTCAACGCTCGTTGGACCACACACATCAGTATGTATGATTTCCAATAAGTTGGTTGCTCGCTCCATAGTTCCGGAGAACGGAGTCTTGGCCATCTTGCCCATGAGGCATGGTTCGCATGTGTCAAATGATTCATAATCGAGAGACTCTAAAAGTCCATCAGCATGGAGCTTCTTCATGCGCTTGACACCAATGTGACCAAGGCGGCAGTGCCACAAGTATGTGGGACTATCGTTATCAACTTTACATCTTTTGGTATTCACACTATGAATATGTGTAACATTACGTTCGAGATTCATTAAGAATAAACCATTGACCATCGGGGCATGACCATAAAACATATCTCTCATATAAATAGAACAACCATTATTCTCGGATTTAAATGAGTAGCCATCTCGTATTAAACGAGATCCAGGTACAATGTTCATGCTCAAACTTGGCACTAAATAACAATTATTGAGGTTTAAAACTAATCCCGTAGGTAAATGTGGAGGTAGCGTGCCGACGGTGATCACATCGACCTTGGAACCATTCCCGACGCGCATCGTCACCTCGTCCTTCGCCAGTCTCCGCTTATTCCATAGCTCCTGCCGTGAGTTACAAATATGAGCAACGGCACCGGTATCAAATACCTAGGAGTTACTACGAGTACTGGTAAGGTACACATCAATTACATGTATATCACATATACCTTTGGTGTTCCCGGCCTTCTTGTCCGCTAAGTATTTGGGGCAGTTCCGCTTCCAGTGACCCTTCCCTTTGCAATAAAAGCACTCAGTCTCAGGCTTGGGTCCATTCTTTGACTTCTTCCCGGCAACTGGCTTACCGGGCGCGGCAACGTCTTTGCCGTCCTTCTTGAAGTTCTTCTTACCCTTGCCCTTCTTGAACTCATTGGTCTTATTGACCATCAACACTTGATGTTCTTTCTTGATTTCAACCTCTGCTGACTTCAGCATTGAAAATACTTCAGGAATGGTCTTCACCATCCTCTGCATATTGTAGTTCAGCACAAAGCTCTTGTAGCTTGGTGGGAGCGACTGAAGGATTCTATCAATGACCGCCTCGTCCGGGAGGTTGATCTCCAGCTGGGACAGGCGGTTGTGCAACCCAGACATTTTGAGTATGTGCTCACTGACAGAACTGTTTTCCTCCATCTTACAACTATAGAACTTGTCGGAGACTTCATATCTCTCGACCCGGGCATGAGCATGAAAAACCATTTTCAGCTCCTCGAACATCTCATATGCTCCGTGTCGCTCAAAACGCTTTTGGAGCCCCGGTTCTAAGCTGTAAAGCATGCCGCACTAAACGAGGGAGTAATCATCAGCATGTGATTGCCAAGTGTTCATAACGTCTTGCTTCTCTGGATGGGTGCTTCACCTAGCGGTGCATCTAGGACATAATCTTTCTTGGCTTCTACGAGGATGATCCTCAGGTTCCGGACCCAGTCCGAATAGTTGCTGCCATCATCTTTCAGCTTGGTTTTCTCTAGGAACGCGTTGAAGTTCATGTTGACATGAGCGTTGGCCATTTGATCTACAAGACATATTTTGCAAAGACTTTATACTAAGTTCATGATAATTAAGTTCATCTAATCAAATTATTTAATGAACTCCCACTCAGATTGACATCCCTCTAGTCATCTAAGTGTTACACAATCCGAGTCGACTAGGCCGTGTCCGATCATCATGTGAGACAGACTAGTCATCATCGGAGAACATCTCCATGTTGATCGTATCTTCCATACGACTCATGTTCGACCTTTCGATCTCTTGTGTTCCGAGGCCATGTCTGTACATGCTAGGCTCGTCAAGTTAACCCTAAGTGTTTCTGCATGTGTAAAACTGTCTTACACCCGTGATCATCTTCGTCACCGGCATGACACCATGATCTCCATCATCATGATCTCCATCATCGTGTCTTCATGAAGTTGTCACGCCAACGACTACTTCTACTTCTATGGCTAATGCGTTTAGCAATAAAGTAAATTAATTTACATGGAGTTCTTCAATGACACGCAGGTCATACAAAAAATAAAGACAACTCCTATGGCTCCTGCCGGTTGTCATACTCATCGACATGCAAGTCGTGATTCCTATTACAAGAACATGATATCATACATCACAATATATCATTCATCATTCATCACAACTTCTGGCCATATCACATCACATGACAATTGCTGCAAAAACAAGTTGGACGTCCTCTAATTGTTGTTGCATCTTTTACGTGGCTGCAATTGGGTTCTAGCAAGAATGTTTTCTTACCTACGAATAACCACAATGTGATTTTGTCAACTTCTATTTACCCTTCATAAGGACCCTTTTCATCTAATCCGCTCCAACTAAAGTAGGAGAGACAGACACCCGCTAGCCACCTTATGCAACTAGTGCATGTCAGTCGGTGGAACCTGTCTCACGTAAGCGTACGTGTAAGGTCGGTCCGGGCCGCTTCATCCCACAATACTGCTGAAGCAAGAAAAGACTAGTAGCGGCAAGCAAGTTGACAAGATCTACGCCCACAACAAAATTGTGTTCTACTCGTGCAATAGAGAACTACGCATAGACCTAGCTCATGATGCCACTGTTGGGGAACGTTGCAGAAAATTAAATTTTTTCCTACGGTTTCACCAAGATCCATCTATGAGTTCATCTAAGCAACGAGTCATGGGAGAGAGATTGCATCTACATACCACTTGTAGATCGCGTGCGGAAGCGTTCAAGAGAACGGTGATGATGGAGTCGTACTCGCCGTGATCCAAATCACCGACGACCAAGTGCCGAACGGACAACACCTCCGCGTTCAACACACGTACGGAGCGGACGATGTCTCCTCCTTCTTGATCCAGCAAGGGGGAAGGAGAGGTTGATGATGATCCAGCAGCACAACGGCGTGGTGGTGGATGCAGCAGAACTCCGGCAGGGCTTCGCCAAGCCGCTGCGGGAGGAGGATGAGGTGTAGCAGGGGGAGGGAGGCGCCAAGACACAAGGGTGCGGCTGCCCTCCCCATTGCCCTCCTTTATATAGGCCCCCAGGGGGGGCGCCGGCCCTGGGAGATGAATCTCCCAAGGGGGGCGGCGGCCAGGGGGGGTGGAGTGCCCCCCAAGGCAAGTGGTGCGCCCCCCACCTAGGGTTTCCAACCCTAGGCGCAGGGAGGGCCCAAGGGGGGGCGCACCAGCCCACTAGGCGCTGGTTCCCCTCCCACTTCAGCCCACGGGGCCCTCCGGGATAGGTGGCCCCATCCGGTGGACCCCCGGGACCCTTCCGGTGGTCCCGGTACAATACCGGGTGACCCCGAAACTTTCCCGATGGCCGAAACAACACTTCCTATATATAATTCTTTACCTCCGGACCATTCCGGAACTCCTCGTGACGTCCGGGATCTCATCCAAGACTCCGAACAACATTCAGTTTGCTGCATACTCATATTCATACAACCCTAGCGTCACCAAACCTTAAGTGTGTAGACCCTACGGGTTCGGGAGATATGCAGACATGACCGAGACGGCTCTCCGGTCAATAACCAACAGCGGGATCTGGATACCCATGTTCGCTCCCACATACTCCTCGATGATCTCATCGGATGAACCACGATGTCGAGGATTCAAGCAACCCCGTATACTATTCCCTTTGTCAGACGGTATGTTACTTGCCCGAGAATCGATCGTCGGTATCCCAATACCTCGTTCAATCTCGTTACCGGCAAGTCACTTTACTCGTACCGTAATGCATGAGCCTGTGACCAGACACTTGGTCACTTTGAGCTCATTATGATGATGCACTACCGAGTGGGCCCAGTGATACCTCTCCGTAATATGGAGTGACAAATCCCAGTCTCGATCCGTGTCAACCCAACAGACACTTTCGGAGATACCTGTAGTGCACCTTTATAGTCACCCAGTTACGTTGTGACGTTTGGTACACCCAAAGCACTCCTACGGTATCCGGGAGTTACACGATCTCATGGTCTAAGGAAAAGATACTTGACATTGGAAAAGCTCTAGCAAAACGAACTACACAATCTTGTGCTATGCTTAGGATTGGGTCTTGTCCATCACATCATTCTCCTAATGATGTGATCCCGTTGTCAACGACATCTAATGTCCATAGTCAGGAAACCATGACTATCTGTTGACCAACGAGCTAGTCAACTAGAGGCTTACTAGGGACGTATTGTGGTCTACGTATTCACACGTGTATTACAATTTCTGGATAATACAATTATAGCACGAATAAAAGACAATTATCATGAACAAGGAAATATAATAATAATCCTTTTATTATTGCCTCTAGGGCATATTTCCAACATTTACTCCCACAGATACTGCCATCACCCCCTCCAATTCAAATGGCTGATAAACAAGAAAAGTAATTGAATGTACATACATTGTAAGATAGACATGTGCAATGGATAGTAGGGAAGAAAACAGGGCATGACACAATTTCACATATATGATGGCTAATTAAACAGGATAGCATGACACAATTTCACATGTATGATGGCTAACTAAACATGATAGAATGACATACTTCAAAATATGATGACTATGTAAACATGATGACATGATATAACTATACGATGTGTCTATTAAAGTGGTTGGCATGCCATAATTCACAAACATGCCGTTGATGGAAACATGATGGCATGATATAATTCACGGATAGAATGACATAATTCAAAATATGATGACTATATAAACATGATGAGGTGATATAACTATATTATGTCTTTAGAAAATGGGTTGGCATGCCATAATTCAGATACATGCTATCTATGTAAACATCATGGCATGATATAATTCAAGAATATATGATTTATATACTAAGCAAGTGAGCAGAGGGCAATCACATATATGGTGTGTCAACTAAGGAGATGGTATTCAATATTGTGTATATGATGTAAAACCTAAGCATTGCAAGACAATATCTGCATGATATGAGTAATATAACCCTGCCAAGTTTGAGCATACACATCAGGGGGATAATAGGATTGGTCATCTGCCTCTGAATCCTCCTCCGAGGAGTTATCTGTAACCAGCAAGATATCTACTTCAGCAGGTAGCATTGTCTACTCTGAAGACCTTGTTTTCACTCCAGATTTCTCCATCACCAATTCAAATGGCTGATGCACAGGAAGAGCAGTTGAATATACAAACATTGTCGACAAATGCAATGAGTAATACAAAAAAAGGATGGCATGATATAATTCACATATATGACGCTTGGCTAAACAACATGGCATTGCATAATTCACATACATAATGCCTTGCAACAAGATATCATTGCATAATTACATATATAATGTCTTGCAACAAGATGGCATTGCAAAATTCACATACATGGTAATTAGACACTAAACATGTGGCATTCACACAAAGCATGTCTAAACTAAGCAAATGACATGCCAATGCAGGACACCATATGCATGATATGAGCAATATAACCCTACCAAG
>NC_041393.1:220624501-220668471 GCF_002162155.2 Triticum dicoccoides | reverse complement strand
TAGGACTGGTCATCTATCTCTGAATCCTCCTCCGAGGAGCTATCCGTAACCAGCAAGACATGCGCTTCGTCAGATAGCATTGTCTGCTCTGAAGACCTTGTTTCCACTCTGGATTTTTCCATGACCGTGTCGAATGGCTGATGCACAGGAAGAGTAATTGAATGTACTAAAATTGTTGAAAAATTTAATACGTAATAAAAAATGATGGCATGCTATAATTCACATATAAGATGACTGGCTAACTAGGGTGGCATTGCAAAATTCACATATATGATGCCTGGCTAAATAAGATGTCATTGCATGATTCACATATATTATAGAGAAACTAAACAGATGGCATTCACCCAATGGATGTCTAAACTAAGCAGATGACATATTTTATGTATGAAGTAAGCAATGCAAGGCACCATATGCATGATATGACCAACATCAGCATGCCAAGCTAGAGCAAAGGACCTTAGGGGGTAAATAGGAGTGGTCTGCTCCCTCTGAATCCCCCTCTGAACTGTTATCTTCCTCCTGATTACAGTCTGGAATGGGGGGAGGGGGTTGCTTTTGCACCAACCATGGAGCGAAGTCTGCATGAAATTTTATTGCCACGCAAGGCTCGACTGTTTTGCTTTATATGTTCAGTACCATTGTGTACAATAACTGACATGCATGCATAGGAATAAAACATAGTTAGATTATGTAAGGAGTGCATGCACAAATCCAGATGATGGTAGCAAATTGTGGATAGACCCCAAACCAATGATAGCAAGCAGATAATAACTTTAGTTAAAAGTTACAGATAATGGCTCCTTTAATGTTTGTTTCCACCCAACATGAAAATCATAGTAGACACACGAGATTAACTAGATATTAGACAGATAGTATTGATTGCTGCCCAATATGTACCCCACAACCATTTAAAAACTCAAGTTTGGGCATTAGTTTGGACCTCACTCGGAGTCTAATCAGTGAACAAGACGATAAAGTAGCATGTCATCATATTAAGCGATGCATAACGTAAGCAGACACGAAAGAGTGCAACCTCTCTTGCGGACCGAGTAATCCTCAAGGTCATCTGCTCAGTTGATGATGGTAACGTAGTTGTCGTTGCTGCCGGCGGCGGGGAAGAAGATCTGAGGCGGCGAAAGACAGTCTGGAGGGCGGATCCCTGCTGTGGTGAACCCTTCTATCATTGGAGAAGCTGAGCTAGGGTGGAACACAACACAGTAGGAGCGGGACAAACCACACAAGGTTTTCTTTGACATATATCTGTAACAGAAGTAATTGTGTAAGGGCTTGTTTGAATTTGAAGATCTAACAATGCAGGGATAGGAATACACATGAATAGGATAGGAATGCACGTGCAAAACAGAGAATTTAAAAACATAGGATTTCTGCCAATCTGGGTGTTTGGTTCACAAGAATTGGAAGATCACAGGATGCAAAGAAGCATGGTGAGATTAAGTCAAACCACAAGAAAATGTACGGTTACAATGCTATTATGCTACTTTCTCTTAGTCTTGTGCTTCATGAATAGGAATTTGAAAAGGAGGACAAGTGGATATTAAAATTCCTACTGTTTTTGTTTCAAGGAGACACTAAAGGAACAAATCCTACAGTTTTCCTTTGCTCCATTCCTTTGAACCAAATGCATGAATAGTAGTACCATAGGAAACTTTCCAATTCCTATGTTTTTCCTTCACGTTTCCTTTCAAGCACTGGCAATTCTAGTAGGCAGGCTTGAGCAGGGAAACGCCTACACTCAAAAAATGTTTTGTGCTACTTCTACTACTTTGGACCCAGGCCACTTCCCTACTAGCTCAACTCCAAGGCCCATCTACAAATGCATAGCTCAAACGCGCAGAGATAAATAATGATGGCGTTCAAGAGATTCCGTCATGGATAGCTAAGTTCCTTGGTACCTCACTACTTGTCATATAGTAGGAGAAACTAATCGTATTTCACGTTACTACATGTGCTCAGTGGACAATATATATAACATGTAGAGTAAAAAAACGATGCAACAAGTGTACAACCTCTTTGGCGAAGCCATGTCAATCTCAGAGTGATTGAGTTGGTCGGTGAGGATGCTCCGGCTGATTTGGCTGTCGGAGGAGGGGAAGAAGATCTTACGCGTCTAGAGATGGAGCCCGGGATACTGCTCCGCTGTGATGGAGGGTTTCGTCGTTGGAGACTCTAGTGAGTTGTACGACAGTGAGGCTGAAGCAGGACAAGAGAGACCACGTTAACCTGAGTGGAATTCTAATAGCCTCTCCAATAGATGACGTAAAATACATAACCACAGAGTGCTAGATGTAAAATACATCAGTCGCTCATCTCTGAACTTTACTGTCGAAACTGAATTTAACTGTCGAAACTGAATTTTGCTGTCGAAACTGAATGCACTAGTACCAGAAAAGCAGTAGCAGCAGTAGCAGGGCTTAGAGCAGCAGCGCGTGCGAGAGCCGGGGCAGCTGGTCGTGTAGTAGCATCTCGGGTAGCAGCTGCAGGGGCTCGAGGGAGAGTAGGATCTACTGCTCATGCAGCAGCAATGTGCACAAGAGTAGAGCAGCAGCGCAAGCAAGAGGAAGAGCGATAGCAGCAGTGCGAGCCAGAGCAAGAGCAAGAGCAGACCAGGCAGGGGACTGAGAGAAAGAGAAGAGCAACAGCAGCTCCTACTGATGTGGACGTTGCCACCGAGGGAGCGACGCCATGGAGGAAGTGGCCGGCGACGCCGCTGTGGATGGAACCATGCCATGTCGGCTCGGGACCAAGCGCCGCAGCGCTGTGAGATCGAATCTAGAATAAAATGCGGCGATTAGTGTAGAACCTCTTTGGTGGCGCCGATTAGGCCTCAACTTCATCTGAGGAATCGGTGATGATGCTGCTCTTCCGGTGGTGCAGGTGAAGACGGCTGTGTGGGAATGGAGGTGGCGCGAAAGACGAGGGGAACGTCAGGGCAACTCCTTGGAGGTGGAGGACGGGGTGGCTGAACCGGTGGGACAACGAGATCAATGATGGATCCTCATCCAGTGCAGTGGATGAATGACGTCGAGGTGTTGCTGTGGACGACGTCATCGGGGAAGAAACTCTGGCTGGGTGGCGGACGGAGGAGGTTGTGGGGCTTCGCGGGTTTTTGTGGCTCGGTGTACGAATGGGTGGGCGGATGGGATGGGAGGGGGAACCGTGGCTTAGGGATGCGCTTGGAAGAAAATCAGAGTAAGTTACAAAAGTACCCCCACCGATTTGAGCTAGGCGGTTCTTTCAATTCAGGGGTATCACGGGCATTTCACATGTCGGCATTTCGCAGGAGGTGGGAGTTTTCGCGTGCGTTGTAGTTTTGGGATAGCAAGACGCAGGTTGAGATGGAGGGAGTTTTCGGAGCACAACAAGACAAAGATATATCTTAAAATTTCGAGGTAACAAGGCGCGGGTTGAAGAGGTGGGAGTTTCACAGCATGATAGACAGAGATGCTAGCATGAAATTTTAGCATAACAAGGCGCAACTTCAAATTTCGGGAGAACAAGCTTAACATGTACAAAAAAAGACAATTCACACCTCATCACTAGAGAGAGCCATGTCCCGTTTTACTATATTACTAGAAACACATTCAAATACAACAACAAAAAAACAAAAAAAATCGGGACAAGAAACATTATGTGTACAATACCAAACCAATTTGCAGTTCTCTCAACAATAAAAAAACAATTCGTGTTGTCTAGCATATGGACTGAATTTGACTACATTTTCCCTGTTTGAATGGGATTGTACTCGGGTTAGTTATACAACCATCTAAATATTATCTTCACAACACATGGCATGAATATAGGAGTAGTAAATTCCTATATAAATATGAACTACATGTACATGCGATCTCAAATTCAAATATATGTATCCATTTTATATTGAATTCAAATCATAGTACATGTATGCTCTAGCTAGATGTTCGGAATCTGAACCATGTATGATACTACATACAATGTGTTTAACACGCACAAAACACACACAAACACCATTTAGATTAGTAAGGTACACGTGCATTGCATGCATGAGATTTGGCAACCAAATTATAAATAAATACCACATTATAGCATGTAAGCTTTGAGCCATATATGCATGATGTAGATGTTCATTTAATTCTTATAGTTCATCTCATTCAAAATCAATTAGTTTTTATAAAAAAGCTAATCTATTTTAAGATTCATGGAATTGTGCGTTGTAAAGCATAAAGTAAAAACAAATAATGGTAATTCATGTAGAAACAAACTTGGGAAATTATGATACGAAAGATTCTAGAACAAAGGAGAAGTGCTTGTGTTTTGAGGTTTGTGCATTATGCTTAAGTTCAACCATGGAGTCTTCTAGATTGTACATGTGGCAAAATCTGGTGGAATGTAGATGATATCCAACGGCCAGTAGTGCTCGGATTTGCCATGTCTGCACCGTCGAATTGGCTTTATCCAACGACCATCTTTCAAAGTTATTCGCACACTATATAGGGGTATAGATATAGACTAGTAAGGTACACGTGCATTGCACGCATGATATTTGGCAACCAAATTATCAATAGATACCACATTATAGCATGTAAGCTTTGAGTCATATATGCATGATGTAGATGTTCGTTTAATTCTTATAGTTCATCTCATTCAAAATCAATTAGTTTTTATAAAAAAACTAATCTATTTTAAGATTCATGGAATTGTGCATTGTAAAACATAAAGTAACAACAAATAATGGCAATTCATGTAGGAATTTTTTTGGGCAATTATGATACGGAAGATTCTATATATCTAGTCAGGTCTCACCCTCTTTCCCACGTACACATCGATCAATCTATACCTCTTTATATAGGATTACATAGCTAATATACCCACATTATATATCCATCGCCCCCCCTCTCATCATCCATGCCTTCCGCTTCATCTCTCAAACGCGCACACAGTGGTGAAGACAGGGCGCAGCAAGGGCCCTGCCCCCCTAACATCACTATATATTGAGGCTAATATGAATGTGTTAAATAGATCAATTGCTGGTAAAATGGTTTAAGTTGATGAATTGGCCCTTCCCGTAAAGGATTAGCAATGCTTGGCCCCCTAGCTCATTTATTTTTCATGGCTCCGCCACTGCGCGCAACCGCGCACTCGCCCCCTCTCTTTAAATATCGATCTCGCACTTATGCACTCCTTCATAGTCTCCCTCCACTTGGCCCCTCGCACCATCTTCCAACCCCCACTCCCATATACCAGTGCTTGTACGCTCGTAGAGCTCTTCCCTCTATCTGTCTCTATTGGTATCTCGCGCGGTCGACGCCTCCCCTCCCTTCTCGTATATCACCCAGCCCCATGCACATACATGTATGTCTATAGGCCTCTCCTTCACACAAATTGCGTTGACACGTATTCCCTCACCATATCTTAGTATCTCTCACACACACGGACTACGTGTGCGAAACAGAAGGGGTGCACACACGCACTCGTTTCCACATATAAACGCGCGGGTGTACGGTGGAGCACATTTGTATAAAAAATGAAGGTGTAGAAAGCCTTTAGATGATGTGCCAAACTAGTCTATATCTATACCTCTATATCTATATCTATACCCCTATATTGAGTGCGAATAAATTTGAAAGATGGTCGTTGGATGAAGCCAATCAGACGGTGTAGAGATGGCAAATCCAAGCACTACCGGCCATTGGATATCATCTACATTCCACCAGATTCTGCCACACGTACAATCTAGAAGACTCCATGGTTGAACTTAAGCATAATGCACAAACCTCAAATCACAAGTACTTCTCCTTTGTTCTAGAATCTTCCATATCATAATTGCCCAAACTTTTTTTGTAGTTGAATTTCCATTATTTGTTTTTTACTTTATGCTTTACAATGCACAATTCCATGAATATAAAATAGATTAACATTTTTATAAAAACTAATTGATTTTGAATGAGATGAACTATAAGAATTGAACGAACATCTGCATCATGCATATTTGACTCAAAGCTTACATGCTATTGTGTGGTATTTATTCATAATTTTGTTGCCAAATCTCATGCCTACAAAGCACGTGTACCTTACTAGTACTTCCTTTTTCATTTAATATATTATGATTAAAATTTTGTGGGGCATCCATGAAGCCATGCGGCACATGTGGAGGCGTTGTCGCGACCTCCCTGTGAGGATTGATCAAAGTAACGTGCTGCTGGTTCCAGAAGAATGTACTCGTCCTCTCTCACACACACTAGCAGTACATGCACGAAGCGAAGATGTGCATGCATGCACTCAGTCCCTCGCACGCACACGCGGGTACATGCTGGGACGCATTTTTGTACCAAGATCCACCCCATGTGATAATTTGACGCGTGTAAAGTCGTTCACTTCATTAATGGCCAATTAATACAGTGCATGCAAATTGGAGTGGATGTGTGGGAGGAAGTAGTTGAGAAAGACATTACTACTCTACTGCATGCATGCGAGTAGTTAAATCATGGGTTGCTACTTCCATTGGTCTCCTTCGTATTTTGTGCCAATTTTTGACCATAATTTTAAGTAACACAACATTTATGCATGTCATAAAAATTAATGTCATCGAAAACTACTTCCAAATGTGATTCCAATGATATAATTATTTGTGACATGCATTAACATTTTTTTAGTTAAAATTTTGGTCAAAAATTGGCACAAAATAAAAAGGGGGCCAATAAACCAAGACGAAGGCAGGATGATCATTTTTTCCTGGGTTACTGTTGATGGCCTTTCTATTTAAATATGGATGGAGTGGAGTAGTACTATCTTTATTTTAGACTCGTAGGTCTCTCCCATCACTTACGCTCGCCTCCCCGCCATGCCCACTGGATCCCGCCATGGATAATCCCTTAGATCCCAGGATCCCACGGGCTTCCCTCTCGCTGCGGCCCGCAGAACTGCCGCCTTTGAGTGAAACCATGTGTTTCTGAGAGGATTCATTGCTCTGGAATCACAGATCGGTGGCACCAGAGGACATGCTAGGGCTGCATTTCAGGTGGTGGGCAGCAAGGGCAAATAGGATCGAGCAAGCGTCGCATCGATTGGAGACAAGTTCAAAGGAGCTGCGCCTGGCAAAGCACAAGGCAGAGGCGCAAGTCGATCTCAGGGGAGAGATGCTGAGGGATGTTAGCATTTGGCAGCTTCCTGTTGATTTCGAGCTGGGGATAATGGCAGAGATCATATTCACGGAGTCGATTGTGGAGCAAAGAATGCGCATGCCTGTGGAATGGCATGAGAAACCGGTGGAACTGTTCAAATGGGCGGTAGGAGAAGCCAAATCCCAGGACCAGCTGCGGCGGCGCCGCTGGGCATGCATCATAGGCGAGGTGAGCTGGCCTCCTTCACCGCAAACGATCCAGTGACCTACTCGGTTGCTGCTCTAGTGAACTTGCAACACCATGTCAGTTTGCAACCTTGACAATCACCATCTATATGTATTGTATTCCTGTGAAAATACTTGGTCGTTTGGAAAAAGATGGTAATTGAGTTATCACTAGTTTTTGAATGCTTGGTCATGACAATCACCCGAAGACACAACCAGAAGTCTCCATCGCGCAATACTTACGGTCAGTCGCACCAACAGACGGTCGGTCGGACCCGCGTCTCACTGAAGGGACACGCATCGGCTTGGTCTGACATGTATGACCAGTTACATCACTAACTTGTGCGACCGCATTTGAGCATCAGTACTTGAAATTTATGTTCCACTAAACTCATCGGGAGCCATTTCGGGCCGCGAAACCAAAACCATCAATTAATCTTTAGCTTGTTCCCATCACATTCCAAAGTAATACTACCATGCTATAATTAAGTGCAAACCTGCTCACACCTAGTACGTATCAAACCTGAATGTGTTCCCACTATGCAGATTTTAGTACTAGTGCTAGTACTCGGTTATAAAAAGGGGAACTACATAGCCAAAAATTACTCTACCTTCCTCCTCATAAGTTTTTCTTGTTTGTCCGTCCTTGCCATGGCTAGTGTGCAGAGCTCTAGGTCGAGTACTACTCATAACAAGGCAGCAGCGTCCAAGGCCGCGAAAAAAGAGAGGGCTTGCTGCCTCATAGAGACCTCGAAAGATCTGTCACGGGCAGGCGAGGGCTCCCAGGAGCGCCCTAGCCGTGGAGGCGAATATGCTGAGCTGGTGGCGCTGGAGTCGTTATCTCTCGACGACATGCCCGATAATCTCAATAACTAGAAGGAGTTCATCGACGGCTTGATGGAGCTGTTGAAGGAGAGCCTCGACAACATGCCCGCCGAGCTCAATGAGCAGGGGGAGTTGACCACCGGCTTGGTGATGCTGCTGGAGCATTACCTCGGATAAGAAGGCGACCAACGAAATCCTACAACTTTAGGAGGACAATGCGAAGCTCCACCATGAGCTCGACCTGCTGAAGGAGGAGAATGCCGACTGGAAGAAGCTGCATGAGAAGAGTAGTTCCTTGGTGAAGATGCTGCACGCCCTCGTCATTGAACAGAATAAGGAGTTGGCGAAGCTACGCATCGAGCACCCGGCCGCTGTCAAGGTACGTAATGCGACCGTGAAAGAGACGATGAAGGCTCGCATCGAGAAATCCCACGTCATGGACATAATGAAGAAGATGGAGGAGGAGATGCGTGATGTCGCTTGAAGCTACGTCGGTATTTCCCCAAAGAGGAAGGGATGATGTAGCACATCGGCAGTAGGTATTTACCTTAGATATGAAACCAAGGTTATCGAACCAGTAGGAGAACCAAGAAACACAACGTAAACATCCCCACAAATAACAACACCTCGCAACCCGACGTGTTAAAGGGGTTGTCAATCCCTTTTGGTGTACGGCGCCTCAAGATAGGCAAAGGACGTGAGGTAAATTTGTAGTAGATTGATAGATCGAACACCAAATAAAATAAATAAGAATAAATTTCAACAAGGTATTTTTTGTATTTTTGGTTTAATATATCTGAAAAAACGCAAGGAAAAAGTAGATCGCAAGGCAAATATATGAGAAAGAAGACCCGGGGGCCGTAGGTTTCACTAGTGGCTTCTCTCGAGAAAGATAGCAAATGGTGGGTAAAAAAATTACTGTTGGGAAATTGATAGAAGTTCAAATAATTATGACGATATCCAGACAATGATCATTACATAGGCATCACATCCAAGATTAGTGGACCGACTCCTGCCTGCATCTACTACTATTACTCCATACATTGACCGCTATCCAGCATGCATCCAGTGTATTAAGTTCATGGAAAAACGGAGTAATGCAATAAGAACGATGACATGATGTAGACAACATCCATTTATCTATTGCGGCAGATATAGATCTCATCTTTTTATCCTTAGTAGCAATGATACATACGTGTCGGTTCCCTTTCTGTCACTGGGATCAAGCACCGTAAGATCGAACCCACTACCGGGCACCTCTTCCCATTGCAAGATAAATAGATCAAGTTGGACAAACAGAACCCAAATATCAGAGAAGAAATACGAGGCTATAAGATATCACGCATATAAGAGATCAAAGTAACTCAAATAACTTTCATGGATATAAAAAGTTATAACTGATCATAAACTCAAAGTTCATAGGATCCCAACAAACACACCGCAAAAAGAGTTACATCATATGGATCTCCAAGAGACCATTATATTGAGAATTCAGCGAGAGAGAGAATGCCATCTAGCTACTAACTACGAAGCCGAAGGTCTACAAGGAACTACTCATGCATCATCGGAGAGGCACCAATGGAAGTGGTGAACCCCTCCGTGATGGTGTCTAGATTGGATCTTGTCGTGGAAATATCACGTCAGATGTCCTCGTGAAAGGACTTAGTCGTGGAGCCATCGCAACGGGTTAGCTTAAAGGGGTTAAACCAGATAAAGGACACGAGGGTTTTTATACTAGTTCGGCCCCTTCGATGAAGGTAAAGGCCTACGTCTAGTTGTGATGGGATTATTGGGGTCTCTATAACCAGGGAGCTAAACATGCTATGCCTGGCTCTCGAGTTGTTGTTTCTTGTTTTTGAACCGCCGCCGGGTCGTCCCCTTATATACACGGGTTGACGCCCGGCCGGTTTATAGAGTCCTGAGGCCGGCTCATACAAGTGTCCGGCTCGGTCTCTTCTTTCCCAACTTACAATACAAGTTACATTACTATGGCGGTTTACCACTACGAGCCCTAATCCGCCTTTGGGCTCCGGGCCTCTAAACTTCATTAGTAAAGCGTCATCTTCTGGGTCTTCATGGGCTTCAATATAGTTGAGTGTGAACCGGCCCCTCCTGGGCGGTTTATACTCAGTAGTTATATCCCCAACATTAGGACCCAGATTGATTTGAACCTGTTCATGTCAATCTTCAGTACTTGGAAGAATCCTGTGAACATCTTCTTACACTTTTCGTAAACCGCCATGATGTCTTCTCCTGTAAACTTTGTTAAACCGCCGTGACGTCATCCTGTGGACACAGCAACAGATCATCATGACGTCATCTCTGTATAAAAAGATTAAAAAGATTCCCTTCATTAATGGTATCCCGAAGATCGAGGCGACAGGCACACCCTCTTTTGCCGCTTCAGGCTCCTCGATTTTCGCGCCTACCACTTATCCCTTTCTCCTTATAAATAAAGCCGACTGGTCTTTCCATTCTCTCCCCTTGCCTCTTCTTCTTCCTCTAGCGAACCCCAATCACTCGAGCTCCGCCGCCGCCACAGAGCATACCGTCATCTTCGTCCCTGGCTGCTGCATCACCCTGAATCGAGCCAGAGCTCGCGGCATCTCTCCGCAGTAGATCTGCACTGGTAAGTATTTGTTTTCCCGCACCCTAGATCTGCATTAGGGTTTTAGAGTTTGCCTATGTTCTTCATAGTTCATCGCCATTCTTCTTTTATGCCTGCACCGTGAGCTTTCTTGATCGAAAACGACACAGAACTGATGCGGTAGTTGTTTTGCCTTTCTTTTCAATACTCGCAAGCCCCTTTCTTTGAAGAAACGATCCCCTTAGACGTCAGGAACTCATCTGCACTGCTTAATGCCATTGTAGGTCGCAGAAAGTTTTCTTTACAGAAGCACGGTAGATCCAAAATTATATTATTATTGCGTGAAACTTGTTTTTGCAACACTTAGTAAATTTCAGCTCCGCTGCTTCCCTCATAGGCGGTTTAATTTGTAGAAAATCACAACCCACCTGGTACCATTAGCCCTCTCTTAAACCGCCATCTAACTTGAGTAGCAATATCCGGTTTAACATGTATATGTACCTGAATTAAAACTCCCCGGTTTACCACCGGTTTGTATACATCAACTTTGAACCTTAAACCGGCCTTTGTTCCTCTTTTTCAGTTTGTCTTCCAAAATGTCCAAGCAATTTTCCGCTTGCAACTGGGTTCCTTCCCGGATCACAAAAACACAGCTCAATGGGTATGTTTTAACTGGCGCTTTAGCCAAGAAAGATGTCCTTCATTGGCGGGTTCCTGGCCCCGAGTGCCCTCCAGAGCCTCAAGATGGAGAAGTAATTGTATTCCTGCAGCATCTAGACTGGGGTTTTAGCCCGCCCGGTTCAAAGTTTCTCCGGGATGTGCTTGCTAGCTTTGAACTCCATCCTCAGGATATTGGACCAAACTCTGTGTCCAATATATGCAATTTTCAAGTGCGCTGCGAAGTTTACCTTAAGAGGAGCCAACTGTTGAGCTTTTCAGAGACCTTTTCCACTTGAACCGCCAAACTGAGTTCTCTGACGGTCCCAACACTGAACTTGGCGGTGTGCCAATTCGGAAAAGAAAAGAAGTTGATTTCCCTCATACTAAACACCACAGACATCCGAAGGACTGGAATCAAACCTGGTTTTATTGTCGGAATACCGCACCTGCTGATGAAAACCCTCTGCCAGGTTACCGTGCTCAGCGGCTTAGCAAAGAGCGTCAAGTTTATGCACCGCAAATCATCAAGCTTCGGGCCCTCCTAGCGAACGGTTTAACCGACATTGACCTTGTTCGATGCTGGGTTTCATGGGGTATCCTTCCCTTAAGCCGCTGCTCCGGTTTGATGTATGAGTATACTGGAGACGTGAAGGACCCTCAACGGTGCAATGAGATAGAAAAGACTGATGAGGAAGTTACTGAAGCTGTGAAGAAGATGTTGGATGAACCGATCGCTCAATGTAGCAAGACCGGTTTGGCTCCTTTTTGTACTTCCAACAAACCACTAGCAGTAAGCATTTTATCCTTTTCCACCTTTATTGACCCGTTTCCGCTTTAACCTTATTCCGATAATCCCTTGTTTGTTTTTACAGGCCAATAGTTCTTTCTGGAAGAGAAAGCCTTCAAACAAGCCGGTGAGGACTCAATGCCCAAAAAGCAAAGTCATAAAGAAGACGGGCAAGAAGAAAACTACCGAGTCCTCTGATCCGCGTGAGGATGTCGATGGATCGGAAAACGAGGTAGAACTTGACTCCCTTAGCTCATTCTTCATACACCTTATTAACAATGACTATTACCAGGATGATGCGGAAGCCAGTCGTGCGGACCATGTTGAGGTAACCATCCTTTCTTCCAATTCAGAACATGTGCCGGTTTAAAGACTTCACCATACAGTTCGGAAAGTAAAATATTCTCACCCTCTTGCTCATTTGGATCCACAATTTTCTTTGAAGACACAACAACATGAAGGTCGTCGCACAACCCGGCACAACGGCCAACAGATCACTTCTTCCAGTTTACCGGATACTCCAAACCGGAAACGTCGTCCAGAGGTTTCTTGTTCTCCCAAAAGATGTTATCCCTTGAAGGGTTGCTTCCGTTACCCTCTTAATCCGTCTGACTTGAATTACCAGGTGTCTTCCAATTCTTCATCGGGCGGTTCATCAACCACTCAAATGCCTCCCCTTAGGACCGTCCCTGGGTAAGGATATTGTCTTCAATTTTGTCTTCTTGCACCAGCTTACCAACTGATCTCTTATTTTAATATCACAGCGCCAAAGCTCGTCTGAGCAAGAAAGCAAAGCCCACTGTCCCTAATAAAGAAGGTGAACCGGACAGGATTTCAGAAGGCGCTGATAAAGAGCCTGATATTGCCATTGATGATCCTATACCTCAAAGTCAGGATACATATGTTGAACCGCCAGAAGTCAATCCGTCCAGTCCGCATGCTGATCCTCCAAGCCAAGCCAAGGGTGACGACATGTCAAGCCCGGCCAGTGATACTGTTAATCCGCCAACCCCCTCAAAAGGTGGCGATGATGATGTTGTTATCACCGGTCATGGTTTCACTACTCTTGGCAACCCAGTTGTTTTATCAAAGCATACTGCCAAGGAGGAATTTGCAGCCATGGGCAAGGGGAAAGGGAAAACAGATTTGTCCAGCTTCGTTGACCTTAGCACCGAGGAACTTCATTCCGGATTCTTAAACCGCCTCTTCACTAGCTGGGATTATGAGGCCGGTTTGGTGAACTTAATGAAGGAGCGCTATGAGGTAATCTTCAAAACACTTTAAATCTGCTTGCAATATATATCCAGTCCATAGTAGCCCCCAAAGGCCGGTTTGTCTCCTGTAGACAAACCGGGTCTTCTGATATTAAGAACACTTTAACTGAGTAGCCCCCAAGGGCCGGTTTACCTTATCAAGATGAACCAGGACTTTCTGTTTAACACTTTGTTTTTATCAACTGCCTTCAGCTTGTACATAACTGATCAATTAGGCATTAGCCCCCAAGTGCCAAGTTGAATACTTGTATTGAACCTTGGGACTTTCAAATATCCGGTTTAAGAAGAAATCCACATTATCCCCCAAGTGCCAAGTGTATAACTTGTTATGTACTGGGGACTTGAAGAGATATTAACCGCTTTATCATCTGACTTTGTAGACTAATATAAAGACCAAAGAGTCTCAACTCGCCGATCTTCAAGAAAACATAAAGTCCCAGCAAGAAGAGACCTTTAAAGCCAAAGAGGAACTCAAGGGTGCTTTGACTGCTATGGAACAATTGAAAGACGGCTTAAAAACTGAACACACCAACTGGGAAACCGAAAAAGCTGCTTTGTTGAAGCGGGCTGAAGACGCCGAAGCAGATCATAAATCGGTTGAGGAAGAGCTGACTGGGTTGAAACATCAAGTGAATGCCATGACAACTGTCGTTTTTGGTAAGTGCTTTATAATAGCATGCTCTGAAGTATTTTAGAATATACTGTTCTGAAGTGTCTTCAGCTCTGCCGGTTTAACATTTAAGTTTCAAAACCGTTTCAGGTAAGCGCATTGCTCATCTAGGCTCAGATATGCGGATGAAGTTGAAGGCGGCGTACACATTGATTGAGCAACTGTATACCGGTGCACAACGAGTCATCTCTGCAGCTTCATACAACAAACCGGCACCCACCTTGATCAAAGATACCTTGGCCAGGCTCTCAATGACTCCTGCTCAGATAGAGGAGGTGAAGTGATCGGTTGCTAGAGTGGGTGCTTTGCTAGCACTGACTCGTGCCAAATCATGGATAGCTCACCTGGATCCAGTTGATATCACCAAGGTTTATCCGGATGAGCAACAAAACGGATCAGCATTCCATAATGAAGCCCTCAAGGCCTTGACCAAGGAGATGCGTTTGGTCACAAGTCAGTTGGCTGACGAGGTGAATTTAACTTCGCATCGGTCCTTCTATGATGCCAACAACCATCGAGTTGATACTGCTGTGAAGGAAGTGCAGAATCTTATTCCGCCAATTCGTACGCACACTTATGCTCCTGACGTTGAACCGTCGAATCTTATAAGTGAAGAGGCTGTCTTTCAAGCTTTAACCCGAATTGACTGGACCACCGTTAACTTCCAGCCACTGGGTGGAGAGGAGGAGGCTGAACCGACGCCTCAAGATCCATCAACATCACGTCAAGCAGGCGATGAATCTTGATCCGGCAATCTGGTTATTGTCAGACTTTGTTCTGTGAAAACAATCATTATTTTGGGCCTCAAAGTGCCTTGTAATAGGCTACTTAAAATACTTTGCTCTGTGGCACTGATGCATGACTTTGTCGATCTGCCATGATATTTCCTGTGCTTGATTACACTATGATAATATGCATGCGATTCTGATATCTGCATAAAAAGAGTTGTCCTGGCGGTTTACCGCCGGACGGGTCATAATGCCCAAGATAAAGACTGACCGATAACCAGAGCTGAACAAATATTAGAATATGAAATAAATCATACCTGTGATATGAAATCACTTAGTTGGTTTACCAACTTCAATTGTAGTAAGGGTGAGACCCAAATCTTGAGTTTTTATAACTCTCACGATGTAATGATGGTGTGTAATAAGTCATGCCGGGTTATGATGAACACCAGATGATCAAACTGGCAACATGTAGTCAAAGCCAGTCCGGGTTTTCAAACACCGGTTTGATAATATGGTATGACAACTTGTAGTTGAATGCCAAGCCGGGTTAACAAACACCGGGTGGATAATATGGTCTGACAACTTGTAGTTGAAAGCCAAGCCGGGTTAACAAACACCGGGTTAGTATAATAACTGAAAAGCCATACCGGGTCAACAGACACCGGTTCAACATAAAATTCTTCCAAAAAGAGAAAAAACCTTGACAAAGGCAAATAAAACCGTGTAGTCGAGGCTTTTCGAGGGCTGCCAGGCCCAAATTCGAGGCTTTTCGTGGGCTGCCAGGCCGCTGAGTTAAACCATTTGACAAAGCCTTTTAAGATGGACCTCCAACTAACCAATCGTCTTTTAACTTTGACAAGTTCAGGGTCTCAATGAGAGTAACTGTCAAACGTTCGGCGGGTCATGCCAGGATTACCTGGATAGGAGTGGCTTACTTGATGAAGGCAGGTTAACCTGGGGTTTTAGGTGAATACACCAGGCTTCCAAGCCATGGGTCAATACCCAATTACGAGGGTCCTTTCAAACTCTTTGTTACTTTACACAAAGAGCCCCCAAGTAACTTTGTGAGCTGTGCTCATTGGGTGCCTATGTTTGAGCTATGCATAGCATCCAGACTCTCTTTGGCCCCTTGGGTGTGAAGCTCCCAAGCTGTATTGTGGCATGATAGCCGGTTTAACATGTAGTACTCCCCTTTGCCAGCTGAAGCCCCCATGTAACTCAAAAGATATTTGAGAAAAAACAGCAGAGGCCCTGCTTATAGCAAAGGATGCTGGTTTATTATATTGATCATAATATATATATTGTCGAAATATGTACATAGAGAAGCCTATGGCTCAAGTATACTAAGGCCGAAGGAGAGCTATGTTCCACGGCCGCCGGGTCTCCTCCTCAGAACTGCGTGAGTTGTCTTGAACGTCAATGAGGTAGTATGATCCGTTGTGCAGATTCTTGCTGACCACAAAGGGCCCTTCCCAAGGTGGGGATAACTTGTGCATATCGGTCTGATCCTGGATGAGCCGGAGCACCAAGTCGCCTTCTTGAAAGGTTATTGTTTTAACCCGGTGGCTGTGATAACGCCGCAGGTCTTGCTGATAAACCGCTGAACGAGCCGAAGCCATGTCCCATTTTTCATCTAACAGGTCCAACACCTCCTGGCGTGCTTGCTCATTGCCCGCTTCAACATAATTGGCAACCCGGGGCGAATCATGATGAATATCACTTGGGAGGACTGCCTCTGCCCCGTAAACCATGAAGAAAGGTGAGTAACCCGTTGATCTATTGGGGGTGGTGTTGATGCTCCATAATACAGAAGGCAATTCTTCCACCCAACAACCCGGCGTCCGCTTTAAAGGAACCATGAGTCGGGGCTTGATGCCCTTCAAGATTTCTTGATTAGCTCTCTCAGCTTGGCCATTGGACTGGGGGTGTGCCACGGATGCTAAGTCAAGCCGGATGTGCCCTCTCTGATAGAAGTCCTCCATCTCACCTTTCGAAAGGTTTGTGCCATTATCCGTGATGATGCTGTGTGGAAAGCCAAAGCGGAAGATAATCTTTTTGAGAAATTGAACCGCCGTTGTCGCATCACACTTGCTGACGGGCTCCGCTTCAACCCATTCAGTGAACTTGTCAACCGCCACCAATAGGTGGGTCTTCTTATCCTTGGATCGTTTAAAGGGCCCCACCATATCAAGTCCCCAAGTGGCAAACGGCCAAGTGATGGGAATCATCCTAAATTCTTGAGCCGGAACATGAGCTCGGCGTGAAAACTTCTGACAAGCATCACACCGCTTTACCAGATACTCAGCATCAGCATGAGCTGTCAACCAGTAGAATCCATGATGAAAAGCTTTAGCAACCAGGGACTTTGAACCGACATGGTGACCACAATCCCCTTCGTGAATCTCACGTAGAATCTCTTGGCCTTCTTCCGGAGAAACACAACGCTGGAATACGCCTGAAACGCTGCAGCGGTGTAACTCGCCATTGTGAATAACCATGGACTTGGATCACCGGACTATCTGCCAGGCCAGAACTTCATCGTCTGGTAACTCGCCCCAGTTCATATACGCCAAATATGGAACCATCCAATCCAGAACAATATGTAAAGCGGCCACCAATTGGGCCTCCGGATCAGGAACAACTGAATCCTCCTCTGTAGGCAACTTAACAGACGGGTTATGCAAGATATCTAGAAAGGTATTGGGAGGTACTGGTTTACGCTGAGATCCCAGCCGGCTTAAAGCGTCTGCCGCTTCGTTTTTGCGCCGATCAATATGCTCAACCTGATACCCTTTGAAGTGACCCGCCACAATATCCACCTCGCGTCTGTAAGCCGCCATGAGTGGATCCTTAGAATCCCAAGTGCCAAAAACTTGCTGGGCCACCAGATCAGAATCTCCAAAGCATCATACCGGACTTAAATTCATCTCCTTGGCCACATGGAGACCGTGGAGTAAAGCCTCATACTCAGCTGCATTGTTAGTACAGGGGAACATTAAACGGAGAACATAACAAATTTTATCACCTCGAGGGAAAGTAAGGACAACTCCAGCCCCCGAGCCCTCCAATTGCCTGGATCCATCAAAGTGAATAGTCCAGTATGTGTTATCCGGTTTGTCCTCTGGTGCCTGTAACCCAGTCCAATCATTGATGAAGTCAACAAGCGCCTGAGATTTGATGGTTGTTCGAGGCATATACTTCAACCCATGTGGACCAAGCTCAATCACCCACTTTGCAACCCGACTAGTTGCCTCCCTGTTCTGAATTATATCACCCAAAGGAGCTGAACTGACAACTGTAATGGGATGGCCTTGAAAGTATTGTTTGAGCTTCCGACTTGCCATAAAAACCCCATAGACCAGCTTCCGCCAATGCGGATATCGTTGCTTTGACTCGATGAGCACCTCACTGATATAGTAAACCGGCCGTTGAACCGGATATTCCTTGCCAGCCTCCTTGCGCTCCACCACAATTGCCACACTGACAGCACGGGCATTAGCAGCCACGTACAATAACAAGGGATCTTTGTCAACCGGAGCAGCAAGGACCGGCGGTTCAGCCAATTGCCGCTTCAAGTTTTCAAACGCCGCATTAGCCGCATCACTCCAGACAAAGGTGTCTGTTTTCTTCAACATCTGATATAGAGGGATCGCCTTCTCTCCCAAACGGCTGATAAACCGGCCTAGGGCTGCAATTTGACCTGCCAGATGCTGAACATGATTAATGCACACCGGTTTAGCCAAAGATGTAATCGCTTTAATCTTCTCCAGATTAGCCTCAATGCCTCTGTTGGACACCAGAAAACCCAGAAGCTTGCCTGCCGGAACACCAAAAAAACACTTGTCCGGATAGAGCATCATCTTGTAAACATGCAGATTGTCAAAGGTCTCCTTGAGATCATCTATCAATGTCTCCTTCTTCCTGGATTTTACTACAATG
This sequence comes from Triticum dicoccoides, assembly GCF_002162155.2. Classification (NCBI taxonomy): domain Eukaryota; kingdom Viridiplantae; phylum Streptophyta; class Magnoliopsida; order Poales; family Poaceae; genus Triticum; species Triticum dicoccoides. The sequence goes on along the minus strand of NC_041393.1, from coordinate 220,649,656 downwards.
TCATCAACATAGGCATGAACATTGCGCCCAATCTGAGTGTGAAGACAATTTTGCACACAGCGTTGATAAGTTGCCTGGGCACTCTTGAGCCCAAAAGGCATAGAAACATAGTAGAAGGCTCCAAAGGGAGTGATGAAGGCGGTCTTCTCCTGGTCCTTAACTGCCATTTTGATCTGATGATAACCTGAATAAGTATCCAAGAAACTCAAACGCTCACAACCCGCCGTTGCATCAATGATATGATCAATACGCGGGAGAGCAAAAGGATCGGCCAGACAAGCTTTGTTCAAATCTGTGTAGTCCACACACATGCGCCAAGTGCCGTTTTTCTTAAGAACCAGCACCGGATTAGCCAACCACTCAGGGTGAAACACTTCAATGATAAACCCAGCAGCCAACAGCTGGGCTACCACCTCACCGATTGCATTGCGTCTCTCCTCGTTAAAGCAGCGAAGAAACTGTTTGACCAGTTTAAACTTGGGATCAATATTGAGACTGTGCTTAGCGAGTTCCCTCGGTACACCTGGCATGTCAGAAGGTTTCCATGCAAAGATGTCCCGGTTCTCATGGATGAACTCGATGAGCGCGCTTTCCTATTTCGGATCCAGATTTGTGCTGATAATAAACTATTTGGATGAATCGCCAGGAACAAAGTCAACAAGTTTAGTCTCATCAGTCAGTTTGAATTTCAGGTTCGGGTCATGCTCAGTGGTGGGCTTCTTCAGAGGGGTCATATCTGTTGGATCAACATTGTCTTTATAGAACTTCAACTCCTCTGTAGCACAAACTGACTCAGCATAGGCCGCATCACCTTCCTCGCAATCCAAAGCGATCTTACGACTTCGATGAACTGTGATGGTCCCCTTATGACCCGGCATCTTGAGCTACAAATAAATATAACAAGGCCTTGCCATGAACTTTGCATAAGCCGGCCGTCCAAACAGTGTGTGGTACGGGATCTGGATCTTCACCACTTCAAAGGTCAATGTTTCACACCGAGAGTCATGCTCATCACCAAACACAACCTCCAAAGCGATCTTACCAACAGGATATGCCGATTTACCTGGTACTACACCATGAAAAACAGTGTTTGACAGTTTAAGACTCTTGTCTGTCAACCCCATGCGATGGAAGGTCTCATAGTACAGCATGTGGATACTGCTCCCTCCATCCATAAGCACCTTGGTGAACTTATAACCTCCCACCTGAGGTGCCACCACTAAGGCCAGGTGACCCAGATTGTCAACCCGGGGCAGATAATCCTCTCTGCTCCACAGAATGGGTTGCTCGGACCACCGCTAATAACGTGGTACTACCGGTTCAACAACATTAACTGCCCTCTTGTGAAGCTTCTGATCACACTTGCACAAACTAGTAGTGAACACATGATACTGCCCACCATTCAACTGCTTTGGGTGACACTGATAACCTGACTGCTGCTGATTTCCCTGATTATTCTATTGGTTATTACCACCTTGGTTGTTCTGGTTGCCCTGGTTATTCTGAAATACATAGTTTGAACCGCCGCCACCATGAAAACCTAGACCTGAACCGCCCGATGGACCCTGATCATACCGAAAGATATCAGAGTTTTTGAACTCCTTCATAATGTGACAATCTTTCCAAAGATGTGTTGCTGGAACCTCGTTGGTTCCGTGCTTTGGGCAGGGCTGATTTAACAAACGCTCCAGATTCATCCCGCCGCTGCGCTGGGGCAGTTTACCCTTACGACGCTGCATATTGGTGTTAGCCACAAAATCTGAATTATCTGCTTTGTGCTTACCATTATTCCCATGGCTCCCTTGGTTGTGCTGCTGTCCCTTTGCACCACCGTTCTTCTTTCCCTTCTCCGGTTTCTCCTCATCAAAATCGGGATCCTTGGTATTATCAGAATCGACATACTTTACCGAGGCTGCCATAAGGATTCCCATGTCATTGTAGTGGCGCTTAAGTCGTCCCAACTTCATTTTTAGTGATTCAAACCGGCAATTACGCTCCAGTGTTATGATTGCTTGGCGAGCGTTAATGCGGTCTGACGAGTGCAAAACTTCTGAAACCCGGCGCACCCAATGGGTTGTTGACTCGTTCTCTCCTTGAACACAGGCATCCAGATCCACAATGGACATATGATGCTTGCATGTATCCTTGAAATTTGCGATAAACCGTGCCTTCAATTGGTCCCATGACTCGATGGAGTTAGCTGGCAGGTTCTTCAACCATGTACGGGTTGTTCCTTCCAACATCATCGTGAAGTACTTTGCACAAGCCGCTTCATCCACATCCAGCATCTCCATTGCCATCTCATAACTTTCCACCCATGCCTCGGGCGGTTGATCAGTGGTGTAATTAGGTACCTTACGTGGGCCCTTGAAATCTTTAGGCAGCCACACATTATGGAGAGCCAGAATGAGACACGGTACTCCCCAGGAACTGAAGGCAAGCCCGGTGCCTCGGTCTACTGACGCTACTGGCTGAATTGGGGCGGGTTGATAACGACCCGTATAATGTGCTGCTAAAGCGGCCTCCCTTCGTGCTCTGCCATTATCCACCACGTCCTGAGCGTTCACCTCACCACGGGCCGGATTGGGTCCTTGAGGGACAATACGGCGCCGCGCACTGCTGGACACCTCCGGTTCATCTATATTCCTACTATAGCTTTTGCTCGGATGTGGGGTCGTGTGAATCCTGTCTCGACTATATGAGTAAGCCTGCTGCTGCATCATAGCAGTTTGAAGAAGATCCCTGGCCCGCCGTGTCTCAATCGTCGCTGGCGATTCACCCTCTATTGGAATAGCTGCCAGCCGGGACGCTGCTGCGATCATATTATCCAAAGGGGTAGAGAAGTGACCCGGCGGGGTGTGGTATACCGTGGTGGGTTGTCGGTCCGTCGAGGTGGACCGATTACTTGAGGTTGATCCGGCGCTCCGGTCCTTGGCATAATAGTCCGGTTTACTGCTGCCGGATTGCTAGTCCCTGCCCCTGGCGTATCGAAGAGATTCATCACATTGTAATCCCCCGGCAAGCGAGATCGATGTCTCCTCCCGAATACTTCATTCGAGGCGTTCTGATCCATCAAAAGTCGATAATTCTCGGCTTGAATCCTCTACGCCTGGGCATCTAAAGCGGCCCGTTCCTCAGCCATCCTGATCTCCTCAGCCACCAAATCCTCTTTGGCCATAGTTATCTGATCCCGTAACTTAGCGACCTCTGCGTTATGCTGATCTTGAGTCTCTGGGGTAACTGTTGTGGCCAATAACGTCGCCCAGGCGTCCATCAATCCGGACAGAACTTGAGCCGACCGGCGCGGGGAGCCTCCTGCCCCTACTGCCGGCCCGGATGCCGCCGCAGTAGAATTATGCAAAGTTGGTTGTGTTCCGGCCATGAAGATTCCGACTCGGTTTGACGGTTCAAGAAATTCCGGAATACTGGTGCCATCGGAATACCCTTCGAACACACCCTCATGAACTTGGTACAGGGACTCGGTTTCGCCGGTGGATGATTCACCGTCGGAATAAGCGACCGTCTCACCGTCGGACACCGGTTCAGATCTGATCCCGTGGACACATCCTACAAACGCATGCTTCATGGCGGGCTGAATCCGAGCGGGGCTTGCACGCTGAGCCGTCTCGACGAGGTCGCTGCAGATGTCCGGCTCAGGGCCCGGTTCGCCGATCTTGCCGGTGAAAACGTGAATTCCGCCAAAGGGGACCCAGTACCCGTACTCAATTGAGCCGGCCTCGGGGCCCCATCCCGCGTCGTCGATGTAGAGCTTGCCGCGATGACTCTTAGTCATCCGGCCCACTGCGTATCCCTTGAGTCCTTCAAATCTGCCTTCAAGAACTCAAAACCATCGTGCGATAGCCCCACGGTGGGCGCCAACTGTCGTGGAAATATCACGTCAGATGTCCTCGTGAAAGGACTTAGTCGTGGAGCCATCGCAACGGGTTAGCTTAAAGGGGTTAAACCGGACAAAGGACACGAGGGTTTTTATACTAGTTCGGCCCCTTCGATGAAGGTAAAGGCCTACGTCTAGTTGTGATGGGATTATTGGGGTCTCGATAACCAGGGAGCTAAACACGCTATGCCTGGCTCTTGAGTTGTTATTTCTTGTTTTTGAACCGCCGCCGGGTCGTCCCCTTATATACACGGGTTGACGCCCGACCGGTTTACAGAGTCCTGAGGCCGGCTCATACAAGTGTCCGGCTCGGTCTCTCCTTTCCCAACTTACAATACAAGTTACATGACTATGTCGTTTACCACTACGGGCCCTAATCCGCCTTTGGGCTCCGGGCCTCTAAGCTTCATTAGTAAAGCGCCATCTTCTGGGTCTTCATGGGCTTCAATATAGTTGAGTGTGAACCGGCCCCTCCTGGGCGGTTTATACTCAGTAGTTATACCCCCACCAGATCTGGTGGTTCTGGATTCTGCGGCAGCTGTATGAATATTTCGACACTCATTCTAGGGTTTCTGGAATATTGTGGTATTTATAGAGCAAAGAGGTGGTTCAGGGGGCACCCGTGGTGGGCACAACCCACTAGGGCGCGCCTAGGCCTCCTGGCGCGCCCGGGTGGGTTCTCCCCTCCTCAGGACTCCCCCAGGTGCAACTAGGGCCCATCTTCTTCCTTTTGGTCCATAAAAAATCATCGTAAAGTGGCGTGGCATTTGGACTCTGTCTGATATTGATTTCCTGTGATGTGAAAAACATGCAGAAAACAACAACTGGCACTTGGCACTATGTCAATAGGTTAGTTCCAAAAAATGATATAAAATGACTATGAAATGATTATAAAACATCCAAGATTGATAATAAAACAGCATGGAATAAAAAAAAATATAGATACGTTGGAGACGTATCAGCATCCCCAAGCTTAACTCCTACTCGTCCTCGAGTAGGTAAGTGATAAAAACATAATTTTTGATTGGAGTGTTGTTTATCATGTCATATCATATTATTTTCTTTATAGCATGGACATTTGGACTTTTATGCGATTCAAAGCAATAGTCTAGTTTTGACATAATAATTTAGATACTCAAGCATATCAACAAGCAACCATGTCTTTCAAAATATCAATGCTAAAACAAGTTATCCCTGGCCGATCATGCTCAAACATTGATCCATTCATGAAACACACTCAAATATTAGATACACCCAATACTTAAGTATGATCATATTGCCTTCCTAGTTGGTGCTTTTATAAGAGAGGATGGAGACTCAATTTCAAAAATAGAAATTGCTAAACTAAAAGAAAGGCCCTTCGCAGAGGGAAGTAGGGATTTGTAGAGGTGCGAGAGCTCAAAGCGAAAAAATAGAGATAAAAACATTTTGGGAGGTGTATCCATCCCACCAACGAAAACGACTCAAAGCATCCCAACACTTTCCATGCTAGATATATCATAGGCGGTTCCCAAACAGAAAGTAAAGTTTATTCCCTTCTCCACCATACTTTCACTTTCCATGGCTAGCCATATCCACGGGTGCCTTCCATACCAACACTTTCCAAGAAATTTATTATTTGACAGCATAAAGTAAATTCATTTATTCATTTCGGGATTGGGCATCCCTAATACCTTTTCCTTACTCTCGTGCAATGACAAGTGAATAAACACTCGTTCTGAGAATAACACATCTAGCATGGAAAATATTAGCCACCCATTACCGTTCCGCGAGCGAAACAAACACACAAAAGAGGAGTTTATTTTGAAAATTAGAGATGGCACATGCAAATTTTGTTAGAACGGCAAAAGAATACCGCATATAGGTAGATATAGTGGACTCATGTGGCAAAACTGGTTTAAAGGATTTTGGATGCACAAGTAGAGATCATACTTGGTGCAAAATGAAGGCTAGCAAAAAGATTGAGAAGCGACCAACCAAGAAACGAATAATATCATAAGCAATCATTAAGCATAATTAACACCGAATAATGCACCACAAGTAGGATATAATTTTCATTGCATGATTATTGACTTTCGTGCATGCATAGGGAATCACAAACCTTAACACCAATATTCTTACTAGAGCACAATTACTTATCAACATAACTCACATATCACATCATCATATCTCAAAACTATTACTAAGAATCAAGTTTATTTTGTCCAATGATCTTCATGACATATTTTTTTTTCTTTATTTATCCTTCTTGGATATCTATCACTTTGGTACTAATTTTCAGTTGTAGATTTTCATAAGCTCAAACAAATATAAGTGAAGATCATGAGCATAACATATTTTCTTTGTCTCAACATAATTTAAGTGAAGCAAGAGAGAATTTCTTCAAAATTTTACTAACTCTCAAACAAGTCTAAGTGAAGCAAGAGAGCATTTCCTCAAAAATACTAAGCACACCGTGCTAAAAAAGATATAAGTGAAGCACTAGAGCAAGTCCATTGCTCATAAAATTTTAAGTGAAGCATAGAGAGCAATTCTAACAAGTCATGACATAATGTTGCCTCTCTCAAATAGGTGTGTCCAGCAAGGATTGATAACTTAAACCACAAAATAAAACAAGCAAAGACACATATCGTGCAAGACACTCAAAGCAAAACACATATTATGTGGCAAAAAAATATAGCTTCGAGTAAAATACCGATGGTCGTTAGAAGAAAGAGGGGATGCCACTCGGGGGCATCCCCAAGCTTAGTTGGTTGATCATTCTTGGATAATGGATGCCGGGGCATCCCCAGGCTTAGGCTCTTCTATCCTTCTTTCATCCATCATAAGATAACCCAAAACTTGAAAACTTCAATCATACAAAACTCAACAAAACCCTTGTGAGATCCGTTAGTAAAAGAAAGCAAACCACTACTATAAGTGATGTGTCAAACCAATTCTTATTTTGTTTTTTATTATATCTACTGTATTCTCTATGGCAAAAACTCATCAAAGAAAACCATAGAGCCATCAAAATAAGCACACAACACAAAGAAAACCGAATCTGTCAAAACAGAACAGTCTGTAGTAATCTGGAACTTTCGAATACTTCTGAAACTCAAAAATTCTACCAAATTGGGAAGACCATGTTGACACCAGATTTTGGCACAGTCAAGAACTTATTTAAGATGACCTCAAATGGAGAAGTATTCTACATGAAAGAGTTCCCTATTGTTGAAATGATCATCGCCATCCAATTTCATCTCGAAGGCCGAAACTATGCTCAAAGTACTAAGATCTTATATTAAGAGTACAGTTTGGCCGATTAAGCCCCCAAGACGACCTCAAATGAAAAAATGATCTACAAGGATTGTCTTCGTCTCGTCAAAACGATCAATTTTGATATAAAAATAGTTCAAATTCGAGTTCGTATGCCAAATTGAGAGCAATCGGAGTGTAACCCTATCACGAGGCGAGATGTGGCGCGCCCCACCAGACACATGTTTGATTTGTAGCGCGAGGTAATAGGCTGTTTTGCGCGACCAATTTTACCCTCAAGATGACCTCTTATCGGAAAACGTTCAACATAAAACTTGTTCGTCTCGTTGAAACATTCAAGATTGCTTTTGGGCTCATTTCCATCCGAGGTCGTTTACCACCACAAAAAAGACCCACAAGGTGTAGCCAGTTTAAACAAAACAGTTTTGGAAAGTTCGGACAAAACCAATCCAAATTTGACTAGGGTTTTGGACGTGAATCCAAACCTTTTCCTTGCACGGGAAGTCCAGCCGCCTCTTATATATCTAAGGGGTGACGGCTGATTTAACAACACACAATCGAGCAAATCATCTATCACTTTTTATCTTTTATCTTTTCTCCTTAACCCTAGTTCTTCTTCTTCCTCGTTCTTCGTCTGTTCTTCTTGTTGCAGGGCGGCGAACCTCGAGGCCCTAGGGGCGATCAGGTTGACCTAGGGCAGCCCATAGCCGCCGCGCGCCCTGACGGGGTCCCTCCCGGGCATTTGGGGTTTCCGGTCTACAAAAGCGCCCACCGAATTGCTTGCGTACCATGCTTCCGGACGGGTCTCCTTTGACGTGAGCTGTGGTGCATCGCCCTCAGCATTGGAGGTACACGGTGGCGTGGTCGTGTGCGAACACACTTTTTGGCGACTCCGCTGGGGATGAAGCTTTGAACGGTCTCCAGCCTGTTCTTGCTACGAAGAGATCATCATCTAGGGTTTGCAATCTACAAAGGTAATATGAATACCCAATTCACATATGTAGATGCAAATAATGCATATGTTGTTGTTAGATCATCTAATGAGCATAATGTATCGGCTAGCCCTAACTTTATCAGTCATGCATCTAATTATGTGCAAGAGCCAATGCAACAAAATATTCATGCTTCTACCTCATATAATTTTAGCAACATGCAACATATGTATTCCAACTCTCATGCATCGGCAACCCCAGAAATCCATATGCCGATGAACAACATGATGAGTTTGGTTAATCAAGTTGAAACACCTCACATAGGAACTTCCAATAGTATGCAACAAAGTGTTTCACCTTTTTATTCATCGGCAACTAACTTGCAATATGTTAATCCAAACATGCTGATGGATAGGGGATTTGGCCATGCTACTACTAGTTATCCAGCCAATTACCCTCAAACATCATATGCTACACCTAATGCTACTATTTTTTTGGCACCATATGCAACCATTGATGTCCATAATTCGGCTCCGCACCTTCATGGTCATGGCCGAATAAGTAAAACTTCTGCAGGAGCACAAATGCCTTCACCTACTAGCATGTCATATCATGTCCCCCCTACACAATTATAGAATTACGGCAACATCTCATTGCCGAAAGAGTCTAAAAGCATTGGGGGCAAACCATATCCTGACTGGGTAATTGAGAGCAAGCTTACATTCTCTTGGGATTTGTGCAACTCTATTCGCCAGGAACTAATAGAAGGTGGGAAGCCTCATGATTTTGCTGCTGTAAAAGCTAGAGTTGTGCAAATGATGCAGTCGCTCAGTGCTGTACCATCCAGTGTACCACCTAAAAATTTTGCAAGGTTTCGGCACCTCATTGTCGAAAGAGTCTCAAAGTATTGGGGGGAAATCTCATGACGAGTGGATGGAAATTGAGATGAAAAAGTTTAAAGCTCGCCAAGCTGAGATGTGGGCTAAAATTAGACGAGAGCGAGAAGCCTTGCAAATTCAAAAAGATAAAGTTATTGATTCAGGTAACAAAGAAAATTCAGTTATTATAAAAGCCGAATCAAGTAGTATATATTCTGAGTCCATCAAATCCAAAGAGGTAAGCATTATTGAGAAAGGGCATGGAAAGCATAGCAAAACAACCATACTTGATTTTTTCCGAAGTCAATGGAACCTACTTCCTGCCCTATGAGTTCCGTGCCATAGAAATTGACAAGCCTCAAGGACAAGAACAAGTAGACGAACAAAGTTCGGCAGACATGGGTCTTCAAAGCAATGATGCACGAAATCAAGAAAAAGATGATGAAAAGGTGTTGGGAGCCATCCAAAGACGGAGCAAGATGTTCTTGAAGTGGCACCACCATCATGCTCTCCCAACATATTTGAAGAGGTATGGCTGTCAAGTAATTTACCTATTTTCAGATTTTCACAACTTTATTGTTGATGCATCTATTAGACAAATCCTCACAAGTAATTTTGAAAGACCAATGAAGAAGGGTAATTTACTTATTAGCAATAAAATTGTTATTGAGCATATCGGTCAACCCATTGAGCCATTTATAAAGACCGATAATGACTTGTTGTTGCAGCCAGGGCTTTTCCCATTACTTTATCTAGAGTTCATATCTAATTGGGTGGCTTTGCTTATTTATTACCTGGCTTTCATTTGGTCTCAATTGAGATATGTATCCTCTAACTATTATTGTTTCAGAAATTTAAAGCGAAGGTTAAATTCTTTTGAGTAAATCGATACTATTATGATGTCTTATCGAAAGACATCAGATAAAGAGTGCAAAACACATTGCTAGCCGAATGGGGATATTCCAAATCTGAACCATTCGTTTGCTTACCTCCAAATCCGTTCTCACAGCAAGACCGGCTAAAAAATAAGAAGTATACCTTCAATTCAAGCATGTGTGATCAAATATTTGATTTGCTGCTGAAAAATAATTACATTAGAATTCCTGATCACCATGTCAAGCCATCAATCCATGGATGAATGTATTGTAAGTTGCATGATTCATCCAAGCATAATTTTGAGGATTGCAACATGTTTCGTCAAATAGTTAAATCGACCATTGAAAAAGGACGATTGAAATTTGTTGAAACACCAAGAGATGACCAGTTTGTTTCGATTGGTTCTCATGGCAAAAAGTTTTTGCGTCGGCTGCTTCAAGCCGATCCATTTAAAGAGAAGGTAAAAGCTGCATGTGACGGGATCAAGCTTTCAAGTAAAGAAGTTGTTGAAGAGCATAATGAACATAATCTTGAGGGCAAGAATTTCATCAAGGCTACAATGAAGATGCCAAGGACTGGGGGGCGACAAGCAAATCCAACGATCGATGAAATTAAACCAAAAGAAAACAAAGGCCGAAGTAAGCGAAAGTGTAAGAGATCAAAAATCACCTTCGCTGAACTATTGGAAAAATATCAAAAGATGAGTAAAGAGAAGAATGCTTATCGGCCAAATCATGCAAAGAATCCAAGATCACCCCCAAGGCGCAAATATGAGGATCGGTATTGGCAAAGTGAGAATTTTAATGCAACATATTCATATCCTTATTTTGGTCCGCCAATGCCAATGTCGTGGATGCCTCCCTATGCTCATATAGAATCATATCCATCATGGGACATGTATGATACAAGGGAACATTCTCCATCTTATTTTAGACCATCTCACTAATGTTATGCAGCTTCAAGAGGATCAACATTTGAACAATCATATGTTAAAGACTGTTTCAATCATAAGGAATCGGTCTAGAACTCAAGGAAGAAGAAAGAGGTGCTGAAGCAAGTTTACCATGTTAAAAGAGATGGTCCTAAGAGTGCAACTTCAGATTTGATCTCAAATGAAAAAGAGCCAATTAAAGTGTTGACATTGGCTACTAAAGGCAATGAGACAAAGCAACAAATTATTGATAGTCAAAGTGCCAAATCTGAAGAAAAGAAGTTGAGAGTGCACAAGGTAAACCAAGAATTGCCATTGCTCTAGAAAAAATCGCAGCCGGGGTGCCCACTCGGCTTATCACATTGGCAAAATAAGAAATTACGAAAATTTAGTGCACAAGAAATTGAAGAAAGGAACATGGCATGGGTTCCCAAAGGAAGTGCTCAGAATAAGGATTATGTGCAAGCTTTCATTATAGTAAGTGCGGCAAAGGTGAAGAAGAAAAAGAGTGAAAACTATGAAGGACCAAGTAGAAGGTTTCAGCATCTTCGGTCTACACATTATCCATATTATTCAACTATGTCATTAATGCCTTTGCCATGGAATTCATCATCAGGTATGATCAATTACCCTCCCTGGATTTATTTTGATCCGTGGAAGCGACATAATTTTCTGCATCACGAGAGGGTATTACCAAATCTCTATACATTTTATTAGCTACATTTTTTCTTGCTAATCGAAAGGGCCAAAATATTTGATTGCTATTTCATTTGTTTATTTTGGCTATACATGATTTGGTGAATGAATTCTACATGGACCTTATGTTAATGGCCGATATTTATCTATCGCCCTAAGAATATGTCAAAGCATTGCTGATGTAGTATCCTAACATCGTCCTTAGGTCAATTGGAGGCCAAAACGAGATACATGTTCATTGATATTGCCCTTGTCTTTCTAGTACTATGGAGATTATTTTCGACGGTTAAATTTGTGGCAATGGCCAAGGTGTTGGTGTTGTTTATTTATCTCCATATGGAGCTATTTTGTGAAGCCTCATGCCTCTTAAAATATTTTTGCACAATGATCAAAGCCGGAAATGAATTGTTATTCGGATTGGAGGTTTGCCTTGCTATAGGTGCTATACATATTGAGACTTCCGGTGATTCGTTATTAGTAGTGCAACAAATATCCAAGGGTTATCAATGTTTTGACGAATCACTTATAATTTATCTTTTGGTATGACTTGATGCTAGATTTACCTTGGGTTGCTTTAAATTTTTTCATATATCTAGACATGACAATTTGAAAGAGTTGGCACAACAAGCATCCGGCTACTATGTTAACCAGGGAGTATTGTATTTCTATCAATAGCCGATGCTAGGTTTTGTCAACATAGGTAAGGACGAACCGAAGCCCACCACTTCGGCCACTAATGAAACTTTATGCAGGCGAAGTAAGGATTGGTGGAAGTTCATTTGTGATTATCTGCAAAATCCTAGCGAAAGGGTGAACAATATGGTTCGGAGGATAGTTTTGATCTATGGAACCTTATCACCGGATTGTTATTGAAGTTGGGAAAGTTTCACCCAAGCTTGCATCAAAATATTTACACAAGCAATGGCCGATATAAACTTATCGTCCTAAGCATATGCAAAATGGCTGATGTAGTGTTGACATCGTCCTTAGGGCAAGCTATGTGCAAGTTATTTTTCGACACACAAGCTTTGCCGAAAAATAGGGGGGCATGTGTTGACACCAGATTTTGGCACAGTCAAGAACTTATTTAAGATGACCTCAAATGGAGAAGTGTTCTACATGAAAGAGTTCCCTGTTGTTGATATGATCATCTTTGAAGTTTGGGTCATCACCATCCAATTTCATCTCGAAGTCCGAAATTATGCTCAAAGTACTAAGATCTTATATTCAGAGTACAGTTTGGCCGATTAAGCCCCCAAGTCTACCTCAAATGGAAAAATGATCTACACGGATTGTCTTCGTCTCGTCGAAACGATCGATTTTGATATAACAAATTTTCAAATGTGAGTTTGTATGCAAAATTTAGAGCAATCGGATTGTAACCCTGTCATGAGGCGAGATGTGGCGCGCCCCACCAAACACATGTCTGATAGGTAGCGCGAGGGAATAGCCTGTTTTGCATGACCGATTTGACCCTCAAGATGACCTCTGAAATAAAAAACTTTCAACATAAGAGTTTTTCGTCTCGTTGAAATGGTCAATATTGCTTTTGGGCTTGTTTCATCCGAGATCGTTTACTACCACAAAAAAGACCCACAAGGTGCAGCCGGTTTAAACCGAACAATTTTGGAAAGTTCAGACAAAACCAATCCGAATTTGACTAGGGTTTTGGACGTGAATCCAAACCTTTTCCTTGCACGACAAGTCCAGCTGCCTCTTATATATCTAAGGGGTGACGGCCGATTGAACAACACACAATTGATCAAATCATCTATAACTTTTTATCTTTTATCTTTTCTCCTTAACCCTAGTTATTCTTCTTCATCGTTCTTCGTCTGTTCTTCTTGTTGTAGGGCGGTGAACCTCGAGGCCCTAGGGGCGATCAGGTCAACCTAGGGCAGCCCATAGCTGCCGTGCGCCCTGACGGGGTCCCTCCCGGGCGTGTGGGGTTTCGGGTCTACAAAAGAGCCCACCGGATTGCTTGTGTACCGCGCTTCCGGACGGGTCTCCTTCGACGTGAGCTGCAGTGCATCACCCTCAGCATTGGAGGTACACGGTGGCATGTTCGTGTGTGAATAGACCAGCGTAATTTGTATATTAATCTTCTGCAAAAAGAATCAGGGCAAAAGCTCTTTTATGTGATTTATGAGAGTTATTTTTGTGAGCGCAAAGTTTCTGTCTTTTTCAGCAAGATCAAACAACTATCACCCCAGAAGATCCTAAAGGCTTTAATTGGCACAAACACTAATTAAAACAAAAAAAACACAATCATACTAGTAGCATAATTGTGTTAACACACAAGAACAAAAAGCAAAAAAGCAAAAATAAATTTTATTCATTGGGTTGCCTCCCAACAAGCGCTACAGTTTTACGCCCTTAGCTAGGCATAAAGCAAGGATCTAAGTTTTGTCATCCTTTTTATTCTTAATTTTCTTAGAGGTATTTTCGTTATGGGGTTTTGTAACACAACATAAAACATATCCATGGAAACTTTAGCATTTCTTAGTTGGTTTTCATCATAACCCCTTTGATTACCTGCAACAATCCAAGAGTAGTGTTGATTAACATTGTTAAATACTTGTTGGATTATATCTAGAATGGGGACTTCCTTTTTAAGATTCTCATCAAAGATCTTATTATACCCAAGCAAATGCCTTAGTGCATAATCACTAATTTCATCTATCATGGGTTTTTCATGATTCATACCATAAAAATAAAAGATTTCCCTAGCTTCCCGTATTATGTAGTCAAATTCATTTATAAGAACGAGAGTGGCCAACTTTTTGGCCCTAGGATTCTTTGTGTCGGGGAGCTCAAAAAACAATCTTTGCAAAGTAGGATGGGTACGAATAAAATTACTTTCAAGTTTCGGAACTAGTGCTAAAATAGCATCCGCATAAGATCTAGTAGTTTTAAGTATAGGAGCATCATCAAGACTTAGATTCCCAACACAATTGAAAAATTCTTGAATATGTTCTTTTCCCATAATATTCCCTTGCCCCAAGATAAAAGTTTTAGCATCCAGATTGCCCGTACATCCAAATTTAAGAGTTAGGCCATCATCTGTTGCTACCATACCGAACTCACTCAAGATTTCAAGCAAAGGATAGATCGGACAAGAAAACGGCGAATGGAAAAAGAGAGGCGGATAAAACGACAAATTTTTGTGAAGTGGGGGAGAGGAAAACGAGAGGCAAATGGTGAATAATGTAAATTGCAAGGAGATGAGATTTCTGATTAGGAACCTGGTTATGTTGAAGATCCTCCCGGGTAACGGGGCCAGAAATTCCTTTTGATGTCGCTTGAAGCTACGTCGGTATTTCCCCAAAGAGGAAGGGATGATGCAACACAATGGCGGTAGGTATTTCCCTCGGATATGAAACCAAGGTTATCGAACCAATATGAGAACCAAGCAACACAATGTAAACAGCCCCTGCACACAAATAACAACACCTCACAACCCGATGTGTTAAAGGGGTTGTCAATCCCTTTCGGGGTACGGCGCCTCAAGATAGGCAAAGGACGTGAGGTAAATTTGTAGATTGATAGATCAAACGCCAAATAAAATAAATAAGAATAAATTGCAGCAAGGTATTTTTGTATTTTTTGTTTAATAGATCTGAAAATAAATGCAAGGAAAAAGTAGATTGCAAGACTAATATATGAGAAAGAAGACCCGGGGGCCGTAGGTTTCACTAGTGGCTTCTCTCGAGAAAGTTAGCAAACGGTGGGTAAGCAAATTACTGTTGGTCAATTGATAGAACTTCAAATAATTATGATGATATCCAGGCAATGATCATTACATAGGCATCACGTCCAAGATTAGTAGACCGACCCCTGCCTGCATCTACTACTATTACTCCACACACCGAGCGCGATCCAGCATGCATATAGGGTATTAAGTTCATTGAAAAACGGAGTAACGCAATAAGAACGATGACATGATGTAGACAAGATCCGTTTATCTATTGCAACCGATATAGATCTCATCTTTTTATCCTTAGTAGCAACGATACATACATGCCGGTTCCCTTTCTGTCACTGGGATCAAGCACCGTAAGATCGAACCCACTACCGGGCACCTCTTCCCATTGCAAGATAAATAGATCAAGTTGGCCAAACAAAACCCAAATATCGGAGAAGAAATACGAGGCTATAAGAGATCACGCATATAAGAGACCAAAGAAACTCAAAAAACATTCATGGATATAAAAAGATATAACTGATCATAAACTCGAAGTTCATCGGATCCCGACAAACACACCGCAGAAAGAGTTACATCATATGGATCTCCAAGAGACCATTGTATTGAGAATTCAGCGAGGGAGAGAAAGCCATCTAGCTACTAACTACGGACCCAAATATCTACAAGGAACTACTCACGCATCATTGGGGAGGCACCAATGGAAGTGGTGAACCCCTCCGTGATGGTGTCTAGATTGGATCTGGTGGTTCTGGACTCTATGGCGGCTGGATGAATATTTCATCGACTCCCCTAGGGTTTCTAGAGTATTGGGGTATTTATAGAGCAAAGAGGCGGTCCGAGGGGCACTCGAGGTGGGCACAACCCACCAGGGCGCACCTGGGCCTCCTGGCGCGCCCTGGTGGGTTGTCCTCTCCTCGGGACTCCCCCCCAGGTGCAACCAGGGCCCATCTTCTTCCTTTTGGTCCATAAAAAGTCATCATAAAGTGGCGTGGCATTTGGACTCCGTCTGATATTGATTTCCTGCAATGTAAAAAACATGCAAAAAACAACAACTGGCACTTGACACTATGTCAATAGGTTAGTACCAAAAAATTATATAAAATGAGTATAAAATGATTTTAAAACATCCAAGATTGATAATAAAACAGCATGGAATAATCAAAAATTACAGATACGTTGGAGACGTATCAATGCGCGAGCAGATGGAGGTCATGAAGGTGATGAAGAAGCAGTTACGACTCCGCGGCCAGCAACTCTTCATGTAGTAGAGAGCAGCGCCACAAACTTGTGTGTGCGTCTTCCTTATTTTTTTTGGGGGGGGGGGGCTAAGCTTCCTTCTTCTTTTGCTCTTGTGTTGCTGCTTTTGCTTCGGGTGTTTCGCCGCACGTGTCACGTTCTCTGCAAGGCATGAATAGAACAATGCTAACGATGAGCGGCGCTGTGGGATCCATGACTAGCAAATTAGATCAGTTTTATCGCCATATCGCACTGGGCTGCCGTGTTTCGTGCTCCTCCGTCAAACTAGTACTCCAGTGGAAAACTTGAGTATACCGCACAATTGTTTGCTCCTTCTCAGATCGTCGGCAACATTTATACGAGCAGTCAAATCACAAGACCCCACCTTCCAGCAATAATGAACCGTCAAATCACAAAGGCCCTCACCTCTCGCAAAACCGACCAAGGGAGACTGCCCCGCCCTCTAGCCTTTTAAAGGTATACTTTTGTACAGTAGTAGTATCGATGGATTGCGCCATGCAGCAAAACTAACAAGATGAAATTAAAGAAAAAATATGGTACATATAGAGAGCGCTCGTCGCCAATTTATGAATATAGTACTATTAAAAAAGCTAGTATGTGCTTAGACGGGGTGCTAAATTCTATTGAAGAAATTAGCATACCTATTTAATTCTTGGGTTTTTTATTATTTATGCCACTAGTTGTGTCTCACTACTCAGTTTTGCCATTAAAAGTTACAACTACTCAAAAATGTCATCGATCCGTGAGATGCTTGCTCAAAAAATGCAATTACATATCTGAAAAATGTCATCGTTTCGTTTGATGTTTGCTCAAAAATGTCATTAGACATTGTTATTTTCACGTCAAACCCGTTGACCATGTTATATGACAAAAATAAGCCTACACCCACATGTCGATTCTCTCTATCTCATAATGATAAGTGTGGCCCCGCTTGTCAGGAGTAACCAAGCGACTAATTTTACAGGGAAATAAGAACGCTATGGGATCAAGTGAGATAGAGGGAGAGCTGGCATGTTGGTCCATAGGTATTTATGTCATTATAATATGGCAAAAGAGATTTGACAATAATGGTGTCCAACACAATACACCCCTCAAATAAAGCTAAGCACCCTGAAATTCTTTGACAACTAAACTGCTGGCTATATGATGTTAGCCATATATATTGTACGTATATAATGTGAAGAAACGAGTGGTAGTACTAACAACTACAAGATGAACTATAAGAAATACTAGTATGTACGTACTGAAGAGATAAAGTAACGAGAAGGAACATAACATAGTTCTGCTGGCGGCTCAGCACAACACACCCCTCAAATAAAACTAAGCACCCTGAAATTAAACTAAGAAACTAATCAAATAGACACTGCATTACAACCACCATGAGCAACGACACTGCCACCTTACTCGGATTCCTCGTCCACATGCTCGACTTCGTCCTTGTCCCTCTTCCTCTTGGCCGATACTTCTTTGCTTGAACCACACACTTGGCTCTCACTCTTCATCCAACCTTTGTAGATATTAAAACAAAGGTAGGCATCCATTGCAGCATAATTGATGTGGTCTCTATCTAGTACAGTCCACTGCCATGCAAGATGAAACTTGGGCAGAGGTTTCGTCAGTTTACTGTAAGAAGGATCAACCATGGCTGCTGCCAGGGTCAGTATTGAAGGCTGGCGGGAGGACACCAGCACATTCCTTTGGAGGTCGAAGGGCTGGCCTACAACGAGGCCTATCCGACCCAGGACTTCTTTGTCGTTCGTAAAGTCTACAGAAACAAATTTGACTTTGCCGCCCCCGAGGAAGTTCTTAAAATCCTCGCACTCAACGTCGGCATGGCATATGTGGTAGACCAAGAACAAGTTATGCACGCAAACCTGGATCACGGCAGGCTTCTTCTTCGCTTCCTCCTTTAGTTTCTTCTCTTTTCCCAGGATTATGGTGTATTCAACATGTAGCCCATCGACCCACTCATCACCCTTTGACTTTGCGAACATGCGTCTGAAGCGAGCAAGGCATCCTTTAACCGTCGCGAAAGAATGGGTGTAGATGATGTCGAGCTCATCGTCGGTGATGATTCTAACCTTGTACTCATTGCCGACCATGGAGGTTTGGGATGCCATGGATTTGGTAGGAGGGTTAGAATTAGTGGAACTGCTGTAATATGAAACGACGGGACGACTAGGAGCGAACTGCCATAATGTTAAAGGACGGCGGGGATGAGTAGGAGCGAACTGCTGGCGGTTTTTCGATTGTAAAAATGCTGAGTGGGGCGTGTGAACGGCAGGGTAGTGGCTTGCCCGGTGGATAAACGGATTCATGCACAGTACTATGGGGGGCCAATTAGATGTCATGTCTACTAGACGCCCAATTATATGGCTTCATGCATCTGTGTGTTCACACATCAAGCGTCGGGAAAATTACAGGTGATACGAAGCTTTCCATGCTCCCATGATACGGGCTTCCGAGAGCCCTTGGATCTGAGATCGAACGGTTGCATGGCGTGATTCTAGACCTATGGGTGAATATCCTATCCTGGAGGGTTATTCTGCAAATTTTCAGCAACTTAGCATGCGACCATTCAATCTTAGATCCAAGGGTTGTCAGCAGCCCGTATCATGGTCGTGCCTACTGTCGTGGTCCTAAGACTGACAGTAGAAAGGGGGTTAGGTATGGAGAGGCAAGATCTTAGCTATGGTGAAGGTGTACACACAGAGTTTACGAGTTCAGGCCCTTCTCAATGGAAGTAACAACCCTACGTCTCGGTGCCCGGAGGCGGTCGATTGGATTATGCGTGTGATATTACAGGGGGTGCAAACCCTTGTGCCAGAGGAGGGGGTGGCTTATATAGAGTACGCCAGGACCTCCATCGCCCTCCATTACAAGGGACTTAATGTACATAAAGTAGGGGCGTTACTGGTAACGCCAGCCTTAAGTGCTGTTAATGACCTTAAAGACTACGGGGTGAATGCCTGCCCGTTGCCACGCTGAGTGACTCCTGGTCTTCGGTAGGTCGAGTGATTCTCTGGATGGTCGAGTGACGATAGAGAGGAAGACTCCCGAGTGACATGACTGTCGAGTGGATTTCACTCGACCTCTTCGACTAGGGGTCTCTTGCCGTCTCTTGGACTTCTTATCTTCTAGGGTAGTGACCTTGGGTAGGACGTATAGGTCAGGCCTATGACCCTACCCCAGGTCTGTATCCTCATCAGTAGCCCCCGAATGGATTAAGGTTCGAGTGGAAAGTAGGTTGAAGTTGAACTTGTTCTGAGCTTTGCACCTTCGCGAGTGTTTTCTGCAAGATTGAAAACTCATGTTGGTACTTCAGCGTCGACTCAGCCGCCTTGATCCATTCAGTGAGTTGTCGACTAAACTTGTGACATCATGTGCCGAGTGTTGTATTAGAATGCGGGATCTTGGGCGAGATTGACTGCTGTGTATCCCGGATTTTGCGGGATACGAAATTTCGGGGAAGCGCGCGGGACGGAGAGCGCCGAAGCGGGCGGAACGGATAAACAATGATGTCTTGATTTCCGCGCCGCCTTTTTCGCCACGTACGTTGCTCGTGACTGTTTCGGGATTTAACAGGATTGCCTGGCCCCTCGCGTCAGTCACTTGGAAGCAACCCTTTATAAGGCGACGGGGCCGAGGCGTCTGCACTGTGCACGCCCGTTCTTCCTTCTTTTTCCTCCGCCTCTCCACCGCGCCCAGCTCTTCCGCTCTCGACACTGCCGCTCGGCCTGCATGGTGAAGGACAAGACGGCGGCGCTAGAGCGCGCAAAGAAGGCTACGGGGGCGGCGAAAGGCAAGAGGCAGAACCGAGGGTCGTCATCACGCGCGGGGCTGCCGCCGGGCTGGATCCAGGGCGATTGGATCCGGTCTTCGATCTGGCAAGAAGATCTAGTTGAGCTGGCGGAGTCCGGGCTAATCGCCAAGGGATCGGCGAGGCTGGCGGTGGGGGAGATGGAACCGCAGCCTCAACCAGGTGAGTGTGGACTGCTCGCCACTCACGTCGACCGAGTTTTTTTTTGCTCCCTCCACATCCTTTCTTCCAAGGATTCCTGAATTTCTTTGGTGCTCAACTCCACCATTTTTCTCCGAACACTATCACGTATCTGGCCGCATTTGTATCGATGTGTGAGAACTTCTTAGGGTGTCGACCGCACTGGGGTCTTTTCAAACATATCTTCACCATCCGCTGCCAGTCGGTCAAAAAAGCAAAGTCGAGTGACTCGAAAACCCATGTCATCCAGATGTGTGGGGGTTTAAGTATCCAAAAGAGGCATAGGAGTGCCTTCCCTGCCATGACTCTCCCTGAATCTTTTAGGGGCTGGCAGTCGACCTGGTTCTACTGCCAGGACATCGCAGCTCTAGGCCAGTCGAGTGGTCTTCCCCACTTCACATTCGACAGTGTTCAAACCCCTGCCCCACGAAAAGTGACTGCTGCTGAGAGCGTGGAGACGAAGAAGTTGGTGGAGAAAGTGGTCCAACTTATTAATGAGGGCGCCACCGGCTTGGACCTGCTGGAGGTGTTCCACAGTCGACGCATCCAGCCTCTTCAGGCTCGCAATCATCCCATGTGGCTGTACTCTAGACCGGACGACACCGCTCGGGTCCATCTAGAAGAAGTGCCGCCCAAGACCGTGGCTTTGTGGCTGAGGAGCATCACAGGCAATCAGGACAACCCCAGAGGATCTAGGCGAGTCATCCCCTTCAGCGACGATAATCCGCCTGATGAGGTATGATCTTTGTTCTGACTGTTTCACGCTCATGCTCCGACTGTACTTGATGTTGACTGACTTTTACTCGACTGATTTGTCTTGTAGGTATTCACTGAGATGCATTCGATGCCCAACGGCGAACAAGCTTTGGAGCAGAAACAGGAGGGAGAGGATAGTGCGGAGGAGAGTGGCGAGTGGGAGTCTCCGGATGAAGAGGAGGAGGAGGAGAGTGAATAGTCGGACGATGAGGAAGAAATCGACTCGCCGCCACACTCTGAACGTTGATCCCAACAGCAGCATGACCCATCTGGCGGGTGCAGGAAGAACGTGGCTCCGAGTACCAACACTCAGAAGCGCACTCAGACATCGTCCCCGGAGCCGACGGAGAAGGTGGCCAAGCAGCCCAAAGTTGCTCCTCCCAAGGCTCGGAAGACTTTGCCACGAAACAAGATGGACGTCCCTGTTGCTTCGGGGTAAGTGTCTCGCTTGTGTTTACGTAGGTCGACTGAAGTTTTTGTTCTGACCAGCCGAATCATGTATCTTTATAGTCCCACCATTGCTGCCACTGACATGGACATCGGCAAGGCACCAGGAGACGAGAAGGCCACCTCACGAGTCGGTAAGTCCGTTCGACCAGGCTTCATTAAGTTGAGTGGATCGCCAATCGGCAGAGTTTCTGATATTTCTCTCTTTCTATAGTTCTGCAAGAGGTCGTTGTGCTCCCTGATGACGAAGAATAAGTGCCTCTACAGGAGAGGAGGAAGAGGGGTGGGTGCTCATGTAGGAGGAGGCTTGAAGTTCAAGTCTCTTAGTCAACGCCGGCGCTTGAGGCGGTGGTCAAACGTTTCGGAGAGTCGGTTCGGACCAACGTCACATTTGCCAGCCCGCTGACGACTGATCATCCGTCGAGCTCGACCGCACCGACTCCTGCCACTCCAGTGCAACTCCATGCCTTTGACCCAGCAACTGCTTCGACTGCCCTGCAGCCATCACTCTTTGCTACGTATCAGACCCCGGACGACTCGCCGAGTGCCGCTAGGGAAGCTCTTCGCCAGGTGAACCTTGTCATGGAGCAGGTGAAGGTGATGCACAAGGCTAGCCAGTTGGCTTACAATGCTAGTACTACCCTTCAGACCAATGTTTAGGTCAGCAAAACCTCGACTGAACTTTCGAATGTTGTTTTATATCCGATCACCCACTGGGGTGTTTCTTTGTTTAGAGTTAGGAAATCTCCCACTCCACTCGACTTGAGTTGAGTCTCAGTAAACTTTTTGAACCAGTGGGGGCACGCCGAGTGCACTCACTGGGTGTAGTCCCCGAGACCACGGTCGACTGCTGGCAGTCGACTGAGGTCTTAGAATGTACTTCTCTTTTTTAACTCAGGCTGGGCAGACCCTGCTGAGTATTGATCTGAACCAGTGGGGGCACGCTAAGTGCACCCACTGGGTGTAGTCCCCGAGACTACTGTTGAATATTTGATTCAGCAGTAGTCATAGAGCAACTTTTCACTGTCACTATCTCTTATTCCTGTCGACTGACATATCACTCTTGCTGACTGGAGAGGTCTTGTGATCTTGGAGCTCGACTTTCCGAGTTAAAGAAAAAGCATATCAGCGTTGAACTTGACCTTGAACTCGCAAAGAAGAATCTCAAGACTGCTCAACAGGAGACGACCATCATGGGAGGTAACCATCCGACTGTCTTGTCTGCTTAGTAATTCGCACTTTCCATTGCTTTTCTTTCAGTCTCTTTGAACCGAGTGACTTCACACAAGCAGATGTGCGTAGTGAAAACCGCCAACTTCAGGCTCGTCTGAAGAGTGTTGTTTCTTTAGAGAGAATGAAGGAGGCTTTGGAGAAAAAGGACCTAGACCTTGTAGCTGCTCAGAAGGAAGCACGTGAGAAGATGACACTTGCGGACCAGAAGCTGGCTTCAGTCAGCAAATTGGAGGAGGAGAACGCGAAGTTGAAGACTGCCATCTCGGACGCTAATCGGGAAGTCGAGCAACTGAGGAGGGACAGGGAGAACCTGACCACTGAAGTCGGCGGCCTCAGAGCCAAGACGGGCAAGCTAGAGTCCTACCTGGAACAACTTGCCGTGAAGCTTGTCCTGAAGCTTGAAGGTATGGCCATTCGATTAGTTAACTGTCATCGACTGAAGTTTGTTGCAATATTGTCGACTCATTGTTTTTCACGATGGAACAGAACTTTGCCAGGACTTTGAAGCTGAAACCGGGCAGGTCGAGACAGGTCTCGACCCCATCAATTGTCCCATGAAAGATGAAGTTGCGATGAACTTGCTTCGATTGGAATCATGCTTGGACGGCGCTGTCGACTATCTGGCTCGGCTGAAGGCTGCGATGACCCGAGTGGGCCGAGCTCTGGCCTTAGGCAGAACTTTCTCAAGGCCTCGAGTCGTTGATGACTCGACTCAATCAGATTCCTGGCCGAGTGCAAGAGTGGAAGAAATCCTCCACTCGATGTGGTGCTGACGTCGCCTTGTCATTGGTTCGAGTGCACTGCAAGGAGGCTAAAGAAGAGAAGCTGGCGGCCCTCAAGGTAGAGAATACTAAGAAGCACTCCTTCCAGTCCTTCATGGACTCCTTCCTCGAGGCATCCACTCGCATTGCCGACAGTATAAATCTTGACATCTTCTGCGATCCAGCCAGTCCTTCTCCCGTCGGGTGACGGAAAAACATTATGCCCCACTTTTATTTGCCTCAGAATGCCGAGTGATTTTGTAATCGTTAAAACTCCTTCGGGCCTGACGCCCGAGTACTTTTAATTTGCGGTTTGGAACCTTTGGATTTATCTTTGAATATGCCGCATTTATTTTCGAGTGAAATCCGTTCTTGTCTTGGATCGGTTTCTCTTTGTTCAATGCTGCTTCTGAAGAAGGATTAGCAGTCGACCCATTGGATGAGCCTTGGGCAGCATTGATCAGGTACTCAGCAATGGTCTTGACATTCCTGTCATCAGCAAGGGACCAGCCGTTGGATGGGCCTTTGATAGTGCGCATGTGGCTCCCCCGATTCAATCGTACACTAATCATGCATGCAAACGTGTACGATCAAGATCAGGGACTCACAGGAAGATATCACAACACAACTCTAAAACATAAATAAGTCATACAAGCATCATATTACAAGCCAGGGGCCTCGAGGGCTCGAATACAAGTGCTCGATCATAGACAAGTCAGCGGAAGCAACAATATCTGAGTACAAACATAAGTTAAACAAGTTGCCATAAGATGGCTAGCACAAACTGGGATACAGATCGAAAAAGGCGCAAGCCTCTTGCCCGGGATCCTCCTAACTACTCCAGGTCGTCGTCAGCAGCCTGCACATAGTAGTAGGCACCTCCAGTGTAGTAGGAGTCGTCATCAACGGTGGCGTCTGGCTCCTGGGCTCCCACGTCTGGTTGCGGCATCCGAGAAGAAGAGGAAAACGGGGGAAAAGAGGGAGCAAAGCAACCGTGAGTACTCATCCAAGTACTCGCAAGCAAGGATCTACACTACAAAAGTTGTTGGGGAACGTTGCACAAAATTAAAATTTTTCCTACGGTTTCACCAAGATCCATCTATGAGTTCATCTAAGCAACAAGTCATGGGAGAGAGTTTGCATCTACATACCACTTGTAGATCGCGTACGGAAGCGTTCAAGGGAACGGTGATGATGGAGTCGTACTCGCCGTGATTCAGATCACCGATGACCAAGTGCTAAACGGACAGCACCTCCGCGTTCAACACACGTACAGTACGGGCGACTTTTCCTCCTTCTTGATCTAGCAAGGGGGAAGGAGAGGTTGGGGAAGAAGGCTCCAGCAGCAGCACAACGGCGTGATGATGGTGGAGAGGCAGTACTCCGACAGGGCTTCGCCAAGCACTCAACGAAGGAGGAGAGGTGTTGGGGAGGGGAGGGGCTGCGCCTTGGATCAGGTGTTCAGCCCTCCCCTCACCCCTCTATTTATAGGGGAAGGGGGATGGGGGCCGACCCCCTCTAGATGAGAT
>NC_041393.1:220601077-220624331 GCF_002162155.2 Triticum dicoccoides | reverse complement strand
CAGGGAGGGGGCTTGCCCCCCAAGCAAGGGGGGTGCGCCCCCACTAGGGTTCCCCCCCAACCCTAGGCGCATGGGCCCAAGGGGGGGCGCCCAGCCCTCCAGGGGCTGGCTCCTGTCCCACGCGGCCCATGTGCCCCCCCGGGAGGGGTGGCCCCTCCCGGTGGACCCCCGGAACCCTTCCGGTGGCCCCGGTACAATACCGATAGGCCCCCCGAAACTTTCCGGTGTCCGTATCACAACTTCTCATATATAAATCTTCACCTCCGGACCCTTCCAGAACTCCTCGTGACGTCCGGGATCTCATCCGGGACTCCTAACAACATTCGGTAATCACATACAAGTCTTCCTTATAACCCTAGCGTTACCGAACCTTAAGTGTGTAGACCCTATGGGTTCGGGAGACATGCAGACATGACCGAGATGGCTCTCCGGTCAATAACCAACAGCGGGATCTGGATACCCATGTTGGCTCCCACATGCTCCTCGATGATCTCATCGGATGAACCACGATGTCGAGGATTCTAACAATCCTGTATACTATTCCCTTTGTCAGTCGGTATGTTACTTGCCCGAGACTCGATCGTCGGTATCCCAATACCTCGTTCAGTCTCGTTACCGGCAAGTCACTTTACTCGTACCGTAATGCATGATCCCGTGACCAGACACTTGGTCACTTTGAGCTCATTATGATGATGCACTACCGAGTGGGCCCAGTGATACCTCTCCGTCATATGGAGTGACAAATCCCAGTCTCGATCCGTGTCAACCCAACAGACACTTTCGGAGATACCTGTAGTGCACCTTTATAGTCACCCAGTTACGTTGTGACGTTTGGTACACCCAAAGCACTCCTACGGTATCCGGGAGTTACACGATCTCATGGTCTAAGGAAGAGATACTTGACATTGGAAAAGCTCTAGCAAAACGAACTACACGATCTTGTGCTATTCTTAGGATTGTGTCTTGTCCATCACATCATTCTCCTAATGATGTGATCCCGTTGTCAACGACATCTAATGTCCATAGTCAGGAAACCATGACTATCTGTTGACCAACAAGCTAGTCAACTAGAGGCTTACTAGGGACGTATTTGGTCTAAGTATTCACACATGTATTACGATTTCCGGATAATACAGTTATAGCATGAATAAAAGACAATTATCTTGAACAAGGAAATATAATAATAATCCTTTTATTATTGCCTCTAGGGCATATTTCCAACAGTCTCCCACTTGCACTAGAGTCAATAATCTAGTTACATTGTGATGAATCGAACACCCATAGAGTTCTGGTGTTGATCATGTTTTGCTCGCGAAAGAGGTTTAGTCAACGGATCTGCGACATTCAGATCCGTATGTACTTCGCAAATATCTATGTCTCCATCTTGAACATTTTCACGGATGGAGTTGAAACGACGCTTGATGTGCCTGGTCTTCTTGTGAAACCTGGGCTCCTTGGCAAGAGCAATAGCTCCAGTGTTGTCACAGAAGAGTTTGATCGGCCCCGACGCATTGGGTATGACCCCTAGGTCGGTGATGAACTCCTTCATCCATATTGCTTCATGCACTGCCTCCGAGGCTTCCATGTACTCCGCTTCACATGTAGATCCCGCCACGACGCTCTGCTTGCAGCTGCACCAGCTTACTGCTCCACGATTCAACATAAACACGTATCCGGTTTGTGACTTAGAGTCATCCAGATCTGTCGAAGCTAGCGTCGACGTAACCCTTTACGACGAGCTCTTCGCCACCTCCATAAACGAGAAACATGTCCTTTGTCCTTTTCAGGTACTTCAGGATATTCTTGACCGCTGTCCAGTGTTCCTTGCCGGGATTACTTTGGTACCTTCCTACCAAACTTATGGCAAGGTTTACATTAGGCCTGGTACACAGCATGGCATACATAATAGATCCTATGGCTGAGGCATAGGGGATGATGCTCATCTCTTCTTTATCTTTTGCCGTGGTCGGGCATTGAGCCGAGCTCAATCTCACACCTTGCAATACAGGCAAGAACCCTTTCTTGGACTTCCATTTTGAACTTCTTCAAAATCTTATCAAGGTATGTGCTTTGTGAAAGACCTATGAGGCGTCTCGATCTGTCCCTATAGATCTTGATGCCTAATATGTAAGCAGCTTCTCCAAGGTCCTTCATTGAAAAACACTTATTCAAGTAGGCCTTAATGCTGTCCAAGAATTCTATATCATTTCCCATCAAAAGTATGTCATCTACATATAATATGAGAAATGCTACAGAGCTCCCACTCACTTTCTTGTAAACGCAGGCTTCTCCATAAGTCTGCATAAACCCAAACGCTTTGATCATCTCATCAAAGCGAATGTTCCAACTCCGAGATGCTTGCACCAGCCCATAGATGGATCGCTGGAGCTTGCATACTTTGTTAGCATTCTTAGGATCGACAAAACCTTCTGGCTGCATCATATACAGCTCTTCCTTAAGATAACCGTTAAGGAATGCCGTTTTGACGTCCACCTGCCATATCTCATAATCATAGTATGCGGCAATTGCTAACATGATTCGGACGGACTTGAGCTTCGCTACGGGAGAGAAAGTCTCATCATAGTCAATCCCTTGAACTTGCCGATAACCCTTAGCGACAAGTCGAGCTTTATAGATGGTGACATTACCATCCGTGTCCGTCTGCTTCTTAAAGATCCATTTGTTTTCTATCGCTCGCCGATCATCGGGCAAGTTAGTCAAAGTCCATACTTTGTTTTCATACATGGATTCTATCTCGGATTGCATGGCTTCAAGCCATTTGTTGGAATCTGGGCCCGCCATCGCTTCTTCATAGTTCGAAGGTTCACCGTTGTCTAACAACATGATTTCCAGGATAGGGTTGCCATACCACTATGGTGTGGAACGTGTCCTTGTGGACCTACGAAGTTCAGTAGCAAGTTGATCCGAAGTACCTTGATCATCATCATTAATTTCCTCGCCAGTCGGTGTAGGCACCACAGGAACATTTTCCTGAGCTGCACTACTTTCCGGTTCAAGAGGTATTACTTCATCGAGTTCTACTTTCCTCCCACTTACTCCTTTCGAGAGAAACTCTTTTTCCAGAAAGGATCCGTTCTTGGCTACAAAGATCTTGCCCTCAGATCTTAAGTAGAAGGTATACCCAATGGTTTCCTTGGGGTATCCTATGAAGACGCATTTTTCCGACTTGGGTTCGAGCTTTTCAGGTTGTAATTTCTTGACATAAGCATCGCATCCCCAAACTTTTAGAAACGACAGCTTAGGTTTCTTCCCAAACCATAATTCATACGATGTCGTCTCAACGGATTTAGACGGTGCCCTATTTAAAGTGAATGTAGCTGTCTCTAGAGCGTATCCCCAAAATGATAGTGGTAAATCGGTAAGAGACATCATAGATCGCACCATATCCAATAGAGTGCGATTACGACGTTCGGACACACCGTTTCGCTGAGGTGTTCCAGGCGTCGTGAGTTGTGAAACGATTCCACATTTTCTTAAGTGTGTACCAAATTCGTGACTTAAGTATTCTCCTCCACGATCTGATCGTAAGAACTTTATCTTTCGGTCACGTTGATTCTCTACTTCATCCTGAAATTCCTTGAACTTTTCAAAGGTCTCAGACTTGTGTTTCATCAAGTAGACATACCCATATCTACTCAAGTCATCACTGAGAGTGAGAACATAACGATATCCTCCGTGAGCCTCAACGCTCATTGGACCGCACACATCGGTATGTATGATTTCCAATCAGTTGATTGCTCGCTCCATTGTTCCAGAGAATAGAGTCTTGGTCATTTTACCCATCAGGCATGGTTCGCACGTGTCAAATGATTCATAATCGAGAGACTCTAAAAGTCCATCAGTATGGAGCTTTTTCATGCGCTTGACACCTATGTGACCAAGGCGGCAGCGCCACAAGTATGTGGGACTATCGTTATCAACTTTACATCTTTTAGTATTCACACTATGAATATGTGTAACATTACGTTTGAGATTCATTAAGAATAAACCATTGACCATCGGGGCATGACCATAAAACATATCTCTCATATAAATAGAACAACCATTATTCTCAGATTTAAATGAGTAGCCATCTCGCATCAAACGAGATCCAGATACAATGTTCATGCTCAAACTTGGCACTAAATAACAATTATTGAGGTTTAAAACTAATCTCGTAGGTAAATGTAGAGGTAGCGTGCCGACGGCGATCACATCGACCTTGGAACCATTCCCGACGCGCATCGTCACCTCGTCCTTCGCCAGTCTCCGCTTATTCCGCAGCTCCTGCTGTGAGTTACAAATATGAGCAACGGCACCGGTATCAAATACCCAGGAGTTACGACGAGTACTGGTAAGGTACACATCAATTACATGTATATCACATATACCTTTAGTGTTGCCGGCCTTCTTGTCCGCTAAGTATTTGGGGCAGTTCCGCTTCCAGTGACCCTTCCCTTTGCAATAAAAGCACTCAGTCTCAGGCTTGGGTCCATTCTTTGACTTCTTCCTGGCAATGGGCTTACCGGGCGCGGCAACATCTTTGCCGCCCTTCTTGAAGTTCTTCTTACCCTTGCCCTTCTTGAACTTAGTGGTCTTATTGACCATCAACACTTGATGTTCTTTCTTGATTTCAACCTCTGCTGACTTCAGCATTGAAAATACTTCAAGAATGGTCTTCACCATCCCCTGCATATTGTAGTTCAGCACAAAGCTCTTGTAGCTCGGTGGGAGCGACTGAAGGATTCTGTCAATGACCGCCTCTTCTGGGAGGTTGATCTCCAACTGGGACAGGCGGTTGTGCAACCCAGACATTTTGAGTATGTGCTCACTGACAGAACTGTTTTCCTCCATCTTACAACTATAGAACTTGTCGGAGACTTCATATCTCTCAACCCGGGCATGAGCTTGGAAAACCATTTTCAGCTCCTCGAACATCTCATATGCTCCGTGCTTCTCAAAACGCTTTTGGAGCCCCGGTTCTAAGCTGTAAAGCATGCCGCACTGAACGAGGGAGTAATCATCAGCACGTGACTGCCAAGTGTTCATAACATCTTGGTTCTCTGGGATAGGTGCTTCACCTAGCAGTGCATCTAGGACATAATCTTTCTTGGCTACTATGAGGATGATCCTCAGGTTCCGGACCCAGTCCGAATAGTTGCTTCCATCATCTTTCAGCTTGGTTTTCTCTAGGAACGCGTTGAAGTTCATGTTGACATGAGCGTTGGCCATTTGATCTACAAGACATATTTTGCAAAGGTTTTAGACTAAGTTCATGATAATTAAGTTCATCTAATCAAATTATTTAATGAACTCCCACTCAAATTAGACATTCCTCTAGTCATCTATGTGTTACACGATCCGAGTCGACTAGGCCGTGTCCGATCATCACGTGAGACGGACTAGTCATAATCGGTGAACTTCTCCATGTTGATTGTATCTTCCATACGACTCATGTTCGACCTTTCGGTCTCTTGTGTTCCGAGGCCATGTCTGTACATGCTAGGCTCGTCAAGTTAACCCTAAGTGTTTCTGCATGTGTAAAACTGTCTTACACCCGTTGTATGTGAACGTAAGGATCTATCACACCCGATCATCACGTGGTGCTTCGAAACGACGAACTTTAGCAACGACGCACAGTTAGGGGGAACACTTGCTTGAAATTGTTATAAGGGATCATCTTATTTACTACCGTCGTTCTAAGTAAACAAGATGCATAAAACATAATAAACATCACATGCAATTATATAATAGTGACATGATATGGCCAATATCATATAGCTCCTTTGATCTCCATCTTCGGGGCTCCATGATCATCTTCGTCACTGGCATGACACCATGATCTCCATCATCATGATCTCCATCATCGTGTCTTCATGAAGTTGTCATGCCAACGACTACTTCTACTTCTATGGCTAACGCGTTTAGCAATAAAGTAAAGTGATTTACATGGCGTTCTTCAATGACACGCAGGTCATACAAAAATAAAGACAACTCCTATGGCTCCTGCCGGTTGTCATACTCATCGACATGCAAGTCGTGATTCCTATTACATGAACATGATCTCATACATCACAATATATCATTCATCATTCATCACATCTTCTGGCCATATCATATCACATGACAATTGCTGCAAAACAAGTTAGACGTCCTCTAATTGTTGTTGCATCTTTTACGTGGCTGCAATTGGGTTCTAGCAAGAACGTTTTCTTACCTACGAATAACCACAACGTGATTTTGTCAACTTCTATTTACCCTTCATAAGGACCCTTTTCATCTAATCCGCTCCAACTAAAGTAGGAGAGACAGACACCCGCTAGCCACCTTATGCAACTAGTGCATGTCAGTCGGTGGAACCTGTCTCACGTAAGCGTATGTGTAAGGTCGGTCCGGGCTGCTTCATCCTACAATACCGCTGAAGCAAGAAAAGACTAGTAGCGGCAAGCAAGTTAACAAGATCTACGCCCACAACAAAATTGTGTTCTACTCGTGCAAATAGAGAACTACGCATAAACCTGGCTCATGATGCCACTATTGGGGAACGTTGCAGAAAATTAAAAAATTTCCTACGGTTTCACCAAGATCCATCTATGAGTTCAACTAAGCAACGAGTCATGGGAGAGAGTTTGCATCTACATACCACTTGTAGATCGCGTACGGAAGCGTTCAAGGGAACGGTGATGATGGAGTCATACTCGCGGTGATTCAGATCACCGATTACCAAGTGCTGAATGGACAACACCTCCACGTTGAACACACGTACGGTACGGGCGACGTCTCCTCCTTCTTGATCCAGCAAGGGGGAAGGAGAGGTTGAGGAAGAAGGCTCCAGCAGCAGCACGACGGCGTGATGATGGTGGAGAGGCAGTACTCCGACAGGGCTTCGCCAAGCACTCAACGGAGGAGGAGAGGTGTTGGGGAGGGGAGGGGCTGCGCCTTGGATCAGGTGTTCAGCCCTCCCCTCACCCCTCTATTTATAGGGGAAGGGGGAAGGGGGCCGGCCCCCTCTAGATGAGATCTAGAGGGGGGGCGGCCAGGGAGGGGGCTTACCCCCCAAGCAAGGGGGGTGCGCCCCCACTAGGGTCCCCCCCAACCCTAGGCGCATGGGCCCAGGGGGGGGGGCGCCCAGCCCTCCAGGGGCTGGCTCCTGTCCCACGCGGCCCATGTGCCCCCCCGGGAGGGGTGGCCCCTCCCGGTGGACCCCCGGAACCCTTCCGGTGGCCCTGGTACAATACAGATAGGCCCCCCGAAACTTTCCGGTGTCTGTATGACAACTTCCCATATATAAATCTTCACCTCCGGACCCTTCCGGAACTCCTCATGACGTCCGGGATCTCATCCGGGACTCCGAACAACATTCGGTAATCACATACAAGTCTTCCTTATAACCCTAGCGTCACCGAACCTTAAGTGTGTAGACCCTACGGGTTCGGGAGACATGCAGACATGACCGAGACGGCTCTCCGGCCAATAACCAATAGCGGGATCTGGATACCCATGTTGGCTCCCACATGCTCCTCGATGATCTCATCGGATGAACCACGATGTCGACGATTCAAACAATCCCGTATACTATTCCCTTTGTCAGTCGGTATGTTACTTGCCCGAGACTCGATCATCGGTATCCCAATACCTCGTTCAGTCTCGTTACCGGCAAGTCACTTTACTCGTACCGTAATGCATGATCCCGTGACCAGACACTTGGTCCCTTTTAGCTCATTATGATGATGCACTACCGAGTGGGCCCAGTGATACCTCTCCGTCATATGGAGTGACAATCCTAGTCTCGATCTGTGTCAACCCAACAGACACTTTCGGAGATACCTGTAGTGCACCTTTATAGTCACCTAGTTACGTTGTGACGTTTGGTACCCAAAGCACTCCTACGGTATCCGGGAGTTACACGATCTCATGGTCTAAGGAAGAGATACTTGACATTGGAAAAGCTCTAGCAAAATGAACTACACGATCTTGTGCTATGCTTAGGATTGGGTCTTGTCCATCACATCATTCTCCTAATGATGTGATCCCATTGTCAATGACATCTAATCTCCATAGTCAGGAAACCATGACTATCTGTTGACCAACGAGCTAGTCAACTAGAGGCTTACTAGGGACGTATTTGGTCTAAGTATTCACACGTGTATTACGATTTCCGGATAATACAGTTATAGCATGAATAAAAGACAATTATCATGAATAAGGAAATATAATAATAATCCTTTTATTATTGCCTCTAGGGCATATTTCCAACAAAAGCATGGGTATATGTGTAAAGAGGCAATATCGGTGGACTGAACTGCAGAATGCCAGAATAATAGGGGGATAGCTAGTCCTATCAAAGTCTACGCTTCTGGCAGGCTCCGTCTTGCAGCATGTAGAAGAGAGTAGATTGAAGTCCTCCAAGTAGCATAGCATAGCATAATCCTACCCGACGATCCTCCCCTCGTCGCCCTGTGGAAAAGCGATCACCGGGTTTTCTGTGGAACTTTTCTGGGTGTGTTTTATTAAGTATCCGGTTCTAGTTGTCATAAGGTCAAGGTACAACTCCGGGTCGTCCTTTTACCGAGGGACACGGCTATTCGAATAGATAAACTTCCCTGCAGGGGTGCACCACATAACCCAATACGCTCGATCCCATTTGGCCGGACACACTTTCCTGGGTCATGCCCGGCCTCGGAAGATCAACACGTTGCAGCCCCACCTAGGCACAATAGAGAGGTCAACACGCCGGTCTAAATCCTATGCACGCAGGGGTTTGGGCCCATCGCCCATTGCACACCCGCACGTTGCGAGGGCGGCCGGAAGCAGACCTAGCCTCCCTAATACAAGAGCAGGCGTTCCAGTCCAATCCGGCGCGCGCCGCTCCGTCGCTGACGTCAAGAAGGCTTCGGCTGATACCACGACGTTGAGTGCCCATATCTTTCCCGCGTAGTTGGTTAGTGCGTATAGGCCAGTGGCCAGACTCAGATCAAATACCAAGATCTCGTTAAGCGTGTTATTATGAAGTAACCGCGGAAGCCGACCAGGGCTAGGCCCACCTCTCGCCTAGGTGGTCTCAACCTGCCCTATCGCTCCGCCACATAGTAACAGTCGGGAGCCGTCGGGAACCCACGCCCACCTCTACCGGGATGGAGCCACCTGTCCTTTCAGCCCCCACATCAGAATCACTTGCGGGTACTCAACGAGCAGACCCGGCTTTAGTCACCATCTGTATAGCATGTATGTATGTATAGTATATACCCGTGATCACCTCCCAAGTGATCACGGCCCGATAGTATAGCAAGGCAGACTGACAAGAATGTAGGGCCAATGATGATAAACTAGCATCCTATGGTAGGCATTTAGGATTGCGGGTAAGGTATCAATGATTGTAGCAACAATGACAGGCTATGCAACAGAATAGGAGTAACCGAACAGTAACATGCTACACTACTCTAATGCAAGCAGTATAGAGAAGAATAGGCGATATCTGGAGATCAGGGGGGGGCTTGCCTGGTTGCTCTGGCAAGGAGGGGTCGTCAACTCCGTAGTCGAACCGGGGGTCGCCGGCAGTCTCGTGGTCTACTGGAAAGAAGTAACGGAGAGGGAACACAATAAATAACAGAACAAACAAAGCATCACAAAGTGTAACAAGGCAATACGCGGCGTTCGGTGTGCCCTAACGCGTTAGTCGGTGGTACTGACAAAGGGGAGAA
Organism: Triticum dicoccoides; assembly: GCF_002162155.2. NCBI lineage: Eukaryota > Viridiplantae > Streptophyta > Magnoliopsida > Poales > Poaceae > Triticum > Triticum dicoccoides. The sequence continues at coordinate 220,614,630 of NC_041393.1, read as the reverse complement.
ACATCCGGGAAAGTATCCCCGGTGTTTCGCATTTTCGGACAGATGAACCGGAGGGGAAAGTTGTGTGTTTGCTATGCTAGGGATGTGTGGCGGACGAACGGGCTGCGAAACCAAATTCGTCTCGTCGTTCTGAGCAACTTTCAAATACAAATTTTTTTCATCCGAGCGACGGTTTATTTTATATTAATCTAAAAAGGATTTAATCATTTACTAGAATTAACAGAATTAATTCAATTCTAAATGCATTTATGTGTCATCATGACATCAGCGGTCAGCTTTAACCTTTGACCAGTCAAGCTGGTGGGTGGGTCCCGCTTGTCATTAATTGAGACTAACTAATCAGGATTAACTAGATTAGTTAGATGATTAGGTTAATTAATCACAATTAATTAAGTTAAGTAACTTAGTTAACTAATTAATTAATTAATTAAATTATATTTTTATTATTATTACTATTATTATTACTACTTATTTTTAATCTCTTTTTTAAAACTGTTCTAGGGCGGGCCCCGCATGTCAATGGCCCTAGGGGCCTTAACGGGCACCCGGCCGTGCGGTTACGGGCACGGGCGTGACGTGCGCCCGCTTGGAGGCCCGAGGCCACCAAGGGGGCCGCCGGCCACGGCGGTAGCCGGAGCAGCGCGACAAGGGGGCGTCAAAGCGGGGCGGACGAGCGAGGAAGAGGGTGCCAGAGTGGCGCCGGGCAGGAGACGCATGCTGCGTCGGTAGCGGCTAGTGAGTAGCCGCGCACAGCGGGCGGCTACGGTCGAAGGTAGAGGCCGCGGCGGAGTGTGAGCTCGGGAGCGGCACGCCGACGTGCAACAAAGAGGGGGAGAAGAGGAGAGGGAGGTTGTGGCCTCACTGACGTTGCAGAGACGAGGGTCGGCGAGGCTCGGTGGTCGGGGACGACGGCAACGTAGAGGAGATTCGGCAAGGGAGCGACGAGGTCGAGCGGCGGGCGTCGCGGTTTGGTGCAGTGTCGAGGTCTAGCCCCGAACCAGTTCTGGATCGGGGAGGGGGATGAGGACGGGGTGACGACGATCTGGCGACCGCATCGGCTGGGAGGTGATGCGACAAGGTCCGAGGGGTGGTGGTGCTCCGGCGATGGTGGTGTGGACGGGGCGGCGTCCGGGCCGCCGGCGGGGCGATGGCGTCCAGCTCGGGAGGGAGTAGCGCGAGGGAGAGGCGGGGACGGGTGGTCCAGCGCGAAGGGGGCGGGTGATGCGACCTTCGGGATCGCACGGTGGCGTCAATAGTGGGGGCGGCGCCGGGGTGGTAGACGTCGAGGTGGCGGCGGGGACGACGAGCGGACGCGAGGGGGTGCCCCGATCCAGATCGGATCGGGGGAGGAGAGAGTAGTGGGGGCGAGTGGGGGGTTTATGGGTTAGGGTTTCCCCGGAGTGGGGATATGGAGCAGGGGAGTGGGGCGCCGGCTCGGCCGGCCTGGCTAGCCCAATGGCCAGCTGGGCAGAGGCCCGGCGAGGGGGGGCTTTATTTTCTTTTGTTGTTGTTGTTGTTTTTTTATTCTTTTCTGTTTTATTTTAGTTACTCTTTATTTTTGGTCTAGTAAAATATGACAATAACTCCAAAAATAGTGTTTCAAAACAATCCACAATTCGAAGAAGTTTTGCCTCAAAATAAAAATAGTTTAGTATTTGGTAAAATATATTAGGGGTATAACTAATTGTTTTGCTGTTGTTTTAATCACTTTAGGGTATTTAATTATTTTATACAGATGTTGTTACTCCACCAATAATATCCATGATTTATTTGTCACAATAAGAACATTTTAGTTTTGACTTTTGAAAACTTTAATTGTTTGGCTTGATTTTAAATTTGAATATGAATCGTTTTTGAACCATCGCGAGATTAACAACAGTAAACGAGGTGACGTGACATCATTAGAGTGGAATTACTGTAGCCTAATTATCCGGGCGTCACAATTCTCCTCCACTACAAGAAATCTTGTCCCGAGATTTAAGTGGCAGTGTAAGGGGGGGAAAGATTTGTTTACGAAATTCTAACGAGTATTCTCGGCCTTGGTTGCTCTTCTCGAAGAGGTCGATCCATAGCGTTGATTTCTTCATTCCTATGCATCAATGCATCATGATGAGGTTGTCGTCCTTTCTTCGGGATCTCCATCGCACTTACGATAGAGTAAGGGGAGTATTCAGGAAGAACGGATCTCTGCAAGGTTGACTATCTAGTCGATAACATCGGGGAAGGTGGCGGAAAGTACGTCTCGAATTGAAACTTAAGAAAATATCGAGAGCAAGGTAAGAAGGTGCAATAAGAGTTTCAATCGGATAGCCAATCATTCGTTGCCTGAAACAGAGTGTGAAAGGGGTTCAGAGCAACTGGAATAAGTATTGTGTTTGATATTAGAATGGATCACTAGGACGGTGGCTTGAGAATTACATACGAAACGAAGCGCAAGGGATAACTTCGAAACAAGGATGTACAAGAGAGTCAGGTTTCGATCCAGTGGACCTGTGGGTTATGGGCCCACCATGTGGGTTGAAAGTAGGAAGGGTGGTGACATCTTGCACAACCGCGACAGGGAGGCATGTTAGTGGATAGCTTGTCAGCTATGTCGGCAACAATGTCGGTACCAAGGACGGGACACAAAGAGAACCATTTTCTTGCTCGTTGAACGAGGCGAACCAATTGGCAAAGTTCTCACCCATTGGTGGTTACCGGAATGTCATCAACAATAGTAACAGGGTCTTACAGACAGAGTGGTACAACAAGGTGCTTACCTAAGCAGGGAGTTATCTCTGCTTAGTTAATTCAGATTCAGGAAATGTTAAACAAAAGAATGGAAAGGAAAACGCGATTATCAGATTAAACAGAACAATGGAAGGAAAATTGTGTTTACACACAATTATTAGGAGTATATCCTTCCCATGTACAAGCAGAACATGGCATACAGGGTAGGAGAGCAAGTACCCAACCATTCAGATAAGAAGCAAGGATTAATCAAGATGTTACCCATACAACAGTGTTTGGATAACTGACAAAGAAACATTTAGCATCGCGCCTCCAATGTTCTTGTTGATGAGCGGGGTATCATAGTCATGCTTCGAGGTAGCAATGATATGGTGTTTCAGTCAAGGTTCGGACTTTGGATACACAATTGATCCATTAGGAGCAACTTATAAAATAAGTCTTACAATTTCCTCCAGGAAGAATGGTTATCCTTGCAAAAGAAATTATAATGATAGGTCCTCCAGCAGGGGGTGCTAGGCATGACATCATATGACCGGGTCATCAAAGGACCAACATCAAAACTCCTGGAAAGTTGTCCCAACCATCATATCTGACTGAGATTCAGATCTGATTGGTGTTAGGATACCTCAGACTCAGGATGTCTGAGAAGAAAAGGTGCAACACAAATTGACGGGATGACATTGTAAGATTCTCAGGAATGAACTATGGAAGCGAGTTCCGAATCAAGAGTTCGTCAGTAAACCAAGGAGAGGATGAGGGGGTGGCTGATGGACTCAACGATAATTCCTTGAGATTTCCAAAAAGATGGATTTCCACAATCATGTGAACAAGGAGATAACATTTGTCAAATCAAATGATATAATGATGTATGCCTAAGGAAAACATACGCAAGTAAACATTGGTTGAAAGGTGCACCTGAAAGATGGGCTTAGGTAGCATGATCAATATTAGAAGGGTGATCTGATATCCAATACACAAAGAATGCGATTATCGTTCAGTAACTTACAAGCAATAGGGTTGCTAGAAGTTTTGAATTGTTCACATCACAGTCTATTTGTCGATATTCCGGTTAGAAATAACAAAGGGACTAAGGAATAAAGGGAGATGGCAAGAGGTATTACTTGTATCAAGAATTTTTAAGAGGTGGCGAAATTCTCACGACATTCTTGACGTAAAAGATAGTAATACTCCAAGGTAAATAAGAACAAATGTTGGATAGCAAGGAACTCAAAGTATAACACAAAACACGTACAAGTTTGTGTTGAACGGAAGGCAATAAAGTGGTCGATGATAATACAATCATCGAGGGAAAGGATGGTCTTTCTCATCATGAATTCTTGATACCCTGGAAGAGCTCGGAATGTTGATGATGATCACGACACAATTGTCGATAGATTTCATGAAGATGTAATTGACCGACGATGACATCAAGTCAAAGGAATGATGAAGCGAAAGGTTATTGGAACCATGAGTACGACACAAACTCTAAATCAAGCTTGCTGTTCAAGGCGAAATGATATGATGAGGAAAATCCACGTAAGGTTAGCTCATTGTCGAAAGTGGTGCTCCGGGAATAAGGACCAGGTAGCACAGTTAAAAGTTGCACGATAATGATATAGCCGATCAGGCTATGAATGACTCGAAGGATTAATAAACTCATAAGCAACAAATATTACTTCGAGTTATTGAATCGGAGTGCGAAATTGATTCAATTATCGGTGTCTTTAAGTGTTTAATAACTCAGAGCCCATGAAAAATTGTAATCAGTGAGAATGTAGTACTTGATGAAGAACTCATAAGAAGTTATGTTGTTCCAAGATAATATCAAGATACCAGGGGGTAATACTCGACGACCGATCAAAGTAGAGGTTGGACTAGGGTATTGCTCCGCAGAAGACAAGTGCTTAAACTTGCACGAGAAATGGTATTTAAAGGAGAACAAGGTCGGAACCACGATTGGAAAAGGCCAGATCCCAGATATAAGATGAACTTATACCAAGGGAATAATTAATTTAAGAGAAGCTTTAATGATAAGATCTACATCGTGTCCATGGGCATGAACACAAAGTTCAAGGTCGACTCCCACTTCTCCAATGCATAACCTTTCATTCACTGCTCTGTTAAAATTAAGTGAAGATGAAGAACTACCTAGTGAATTACCAGAGGAGTATAACCCGTGAAATCTTTCGGGTTCACACAGATTAAGGAAGGCATAGGTTCAACCCATCGGGGCATCATAGAAACATATACCACAAACTTCAGAAGTAAATAACACCAGCTCAAAAGTAGAGCATGGTTGGCCAAATCAGAGAATAGGATTTACCAACGACATTATATATCAGGGAAAGAACTTCTCGAGGTTTTTGTATACGAAGGTCACTGTCAGATGATAATTCAACAAAGGATCTGACGTTCCATAACAAAGCTGATGTGAGCATCGGCACACAAAAGAGGAAGAAAACAATGCAAGGACATTGGATTATAGAAACAACTGACTAATTCAAAGCTCAATTGCAAAGGAATTATGATTTACAAATGAAGGGAGCAGGAGCAAAGGCTCTGATTAAGGATGGATAAGTTGAGTATGCTTAGCGATACAATCGATGATAATTTTATTGGTCGAGATCCAGCTCATGTTTAAAATGACGTCTGAGGCGGAAGAATGAATTCTGGGTTGGATTGATGATTGCGAGCATTCTCAAACATATTGGATCAAAGACTCAAAATGACGGTGACAAGGGATGCTCATGAATATTGCTAGACACATGGAAAGTAACCATAATGCAAGCAGACAAGTATTTCCAGAACAATAGTTGGCAATGGATTATCGGAAGACCGGATAGTACTTCAAAGTATCTTGTGGATCACATAATCAACTAGGAATGAACAAATCCTCGATGAGTGTGCGGAATTATCCGTAGATGTATTAAAGCAGAAATGGACCTGCAAGGTAAGCTCAAAGGATTCTCGGAGCAACGGAGAGCAGTTCAGGGCATCTTGTAATAACAAGAGCAATGGGTTCAAATGCAAGAATGTCACGTGTATACAATTATCCATAAGGGTATAACACTGGTAGGGAGTTTGTAAGGGCGGTGGGCACAAGTGTCTCGGAAGAACATCGTAGAGTATCTTTGGAATCCTTCGGTGCACCAAGCAATCCTCTGAAGTGAGGGGCTCTCCAGTAGGAAGTAATTACGAGAACCTAGAGTTAGAATTAGCAAAATCATTTAACCCGAATAGAAGAGAGATCAGATTCCCAGAGTAAAGATCAAGGAATAAAAGATCCTAATACCACCCAGTGGCGACATGGGCCCTTAAGCCGCACAGCCAAGTTAGTAAAAAGATTTGCAATGTCTAGACTCGACTTCAGCCAAGGAGTGTGGAAGGGGGATTCCTACAGGCAGTCGGCTCTGATACCAACTTGTGACGCCCCCGATTCAATCGTACACTAATCATGCACGCCAACGTGTACGATCAAGATCAGTGACTCACGGGAAGATATCACAACACAACTCTAAAACATAAATAAGTCATACAAGCATCATATTACAAGCCAGGAGCCTCGAGGGCTCGAATACAAGTGCTTGATCATAGACAACTTAGAGGAACCAACAATATCTGTGTACATACATAATTTAAACAAGTTGCCATAAGATGGCTAGCACAAACTGGGATACAGATCGAAAGATGCGCATGCCTCCTGCCTGGGATCCTCCTAACTACTCCTGGTCATCGTCAGCGGCCTGCACGTAGTAGTAGGCACCTCCAGTGAAGTAGGAGTCGTCGTCGACGGTGCCGTCTGGCTCCTGGGCTCCCACGTCTGGTTGTGGCATCCGAGAAGAAGAGGAAAACGGGGGAAAAGAGGGAGCAAAGAAATCGTGAGTACTCATCCAAGTACTCGCAAGCAAGGATCTACACTACATATGCATGGGTATATGTGTAAAGAGGAAATATCGGTGGACTGAACTGCAAAATGCCAGAATAATAGGGGGATAGCTAGTCCTATCGAAGACTACGCTTCTGGCAGCCTCCGTCTTGCAGCATGTAGAAGAGAGTAGATTGAAGTCCTCCAAGTAGCATCGCATAGCATAATCCTACCCGGCGATCCTCCCCTCGTCGCCCTGCGGAAAGCGTCCACCGGGTTGTCTGTGGAACTTGTCTGGGTGTGTTTTATTAAGTATCCGGTTCTAGTTGTCATAAGGTCAAAATACAACTCCGGGTCGTCCTTTTACCGAGGGACACGGCTTTTAGAATAGATAAACTTCCCTGCAGGGGTGCACCACATAACCCAACACGCTTGATCCCATTTGGCCGGACACACTTTCCTGGGTCATGCCCGGCCTCGGAAGATCAACACGTCGCAGCCCCACCTAGGCACAACAGAGAGGTCATCACGCCGGTCTAAATCCTATGCGCGCAGGTGTAACGCCCCGGATTCGATGCGCCAGGTGTCTCCCAGTTATTCGCCGTAGTTTTCATGTCATTTGCTTGCGTGTTGTATTTTGTCATGTCATCATGTGCATCTCATTTTGCATACGTGTTCGTTTCATGCATCTAAGCATTTTCCCCATTATCCGTTTTCCAATCCGGCACTCCTATGTCCTCCGGCGTCCCCCTTTTTTGTCTCTTGTTGTGAGCAGGTGTTAAACATTCTCGGAATGGACCGCCGCCTCCACGCCGACCGCCGCCGGCGTAGCTCCTCCGCCGCGGCCATGGCTCCGCCACTGCGGGCCTCGTCCTCCACCCCGCGCCGCCCCGCTCGCCGCCGCTCCCGGTCGCCGGCGTCCCCGGCCGGATCCGGGACGGGACCGGCCGGATCCGCCACCCCCGGCCCTTTCCTCAACTCCGGCCGGCGTCCTCCTCTTCGCCGGTGAAGCTCCGGCGAACCTCGGTTCGCGTGCCCATGAAGAACCCTAGATCTAGATCCAGGTTGACCACGATTTTCCCTAAGTCCCCGTAATATTTGCATTTTGGTCCCCTGTTCATCGCATCATAACTCTTTGCATACTGCTCCGTTTTGTGCGCGCTATATATCAAAATGTTCATCATGAGATTTTCTTCATTTTCTTCCATTGTGCCATGCTTGTTTGAGATCATATTGATGCCCAAATCATTGTTGCAAGAGGGCTATATAATGTTGTCTGCTGTCTGTTAACAGAACATGCTCATTTGTCATTTTTGCCATGTTTAATGTGTGCCTCCTATCAGCATGATCTCTACATGTGTTTTATACTACATCATGCCATCTTTACAGAGTACAATCCATGTATTTTTTTGTGCCTTGTACTGAGTGCATCAAGCTTGTTAAGTAGAGTACTTGCTGTTGCTGTTTTGCTAGGCTGAATCTGCTATATTATCATGCTACGTAAACCTGCTGCTACAAGTCATTCTATGCATAATCCGGAGATGTTCACTAAGGATGTTTTGTTATACATGTCATGCTCTATCCACCCATGCCCCTGGTTGCATTTATAGCCTGCTGTAGCTTGTTGTAATCTTGCTCTCATATTGCTAAATAATGTTGTTGTCAACCTGTTAACATTAAGTTCAGTTTTGCCATGTGTTTTTCTAGTGATCCATGCACCCTATGAACTTGTTCTTGCCATTCTTAGCTTCATAAATATGCCATCCTACTGTTGGTTGCCTTTTCATGCCATGTATTGCTCTGTGGTGAGTGGTACAAGCTCACCAACATGCCTACTTATCGTTGTTCCTGCCATGTATGAATATGTCATATCATTTGCCATGTTTACATGGGTGCCATCATATCTTCTGACCCTTTTTGGCTCATGGTCAGTAAAGGATTTTGTTCTATGCATTTAGTAGTATCATTCCATGCCTTAAGTTTCTATTATATGTTCCTGTAGCATGCTGTTTGATAGCACTAAACATTGCAACCTGATGTTATTTCTGCAAAGTCGGAAACTGTTATTATTTGCAATCTTGCCATGTCTTTTTGAGCATGTTCTAGTGATTTCTAGAGATAGCTCAGTGTTCATGTTTTGTCATGATTTACCTGTAAATCATGTCCATGCCTTTTGTTTTCATATTGTGGTACTGTAGCATGTTGTTTTGGTGCTCTCTATATGCCTAGTTGCTGTTTTAGACAGATTGTTGTCATATCTTGTATAGTGTGTGTGTGTTGAACCGTTGCTCCGTTTTGAGTGTGCTCTATATGAAACTTGCTTAGAATTGCATGTGGTTTCATATTATCATGTTGCATCCTTGTGTTTGAGGTGTTTGCTTGATGTTTGAGTGTATTTTGTATCAATGCCATGTTTAACTTGTTTTGCTCATATCTTCTAGGCCGTAGCTCCGAACTAAATGAACTTTATATGTAACTTGACTAGAATTTCGTGTAGATCCTCTTGGTGCATCTTAACTTGTTGGTTAACAACTTGAACATAAGGTTTATTCAGATCTGGACCAATTTCGAAATTTGCATATGAGGACTTACCGGAATTGTTATATGTTGTTTCCGGCCTCATTTAAACTTGCCTTCAGGTGTTGCTATTGTTTGCATCATCTCTTGCCATGAGTAGCTTCATGTAGTCTTGTCTTGCATCATAGTTGGTCGAGCATCATGTCATGTTCATGTGTGGTGTGTTTACCATGTTGTGTGCTTCTTCTCGATAGTTTCCCGTTTCGTTGCGATCGTGAGGATTCGTTCGTCTATGCTTTGTTTGTCTTCGTGGCTTCATCTTCTTCATGGACTCGTTCTTCTTCCTTGCGGGATTTCAAGAAAGATGACCATCACCTTGGATCTCACTACTATCATTGCTATGCTAGTTTCTTCGTTCTATCGCTTTGCTGCGCTACCTATCGTTTGCTCTTCCAGCCTCCCAATTGCCATGTCAGCCTCTAACCTTTTCACCCTTCCTAGCAAACTGTTGCTTGGCTATGTTTCCGCTTTGCTCAGCCCCTCTTATAGCGTTGTTAGTTGCAGGTGAAGTTGAAGATTGCTCCATGATGGACAGTATTATGTTGGGATATCACAATATCTCTTATTTAATTAATGCATCTATATACTTGGTAAAGGGTGGAAGACTCGGTCTTATGCCTGGGGTTTTGTTCCACTCTTGCCGCCCTAGTTTCTGTCATATCGGTATTATGTTCCCGGATTTTGCGTCCTTAACGCGGTTGGGTGATTTATGGGACCCCCTTGACAGTTCGCTTTGAATAAAACTCCTCCAGCAAGGCCCAACCTTGGTTTTACCATTTCCCTCACCACCACCTACTTTTCCCTTGGGAGTCGCTCTCTCGAGGGTCATCTTTATTTTAGCCCCCCCGGGACAGTGCTTCTCTAAGTGCTGGTCCAAACCGGGCAGACTGCGGGGCCACCTCGGGGCAACTCGAGGGCTGGTTTTAATCATAGGCTGACCTATCCGGTGTTTCCCTAAGTGCCCATTGCCGATTGCACACCTGCACGTTGCGAGGGCGGCCGGAAGCAGACCTAGCCTCCCTAATACAAGAGCACGCGTTCTAGTTCAATCCGACGTGCGTCGCTCCGTCGATGACGTCAAGAAGGCTTCGGGTGATACCACGACGTCGAGTGCCCATCTCTTTCCCGCGTAGTTGGTTAGTGCGTATAGGCCAGTGGCCAGACTCAGATCAAATACCAAGATCTCGTTAAGCATGTTATTATGAAGTAACCGCGGACGCCGACCAGGGCCAGGCCCACCTCTCGCCTAGGTGGTCTCTGCCTGCCCTGTCGTTCCGCCACATAGTAACAGTCGGGGGCCGTCGGGAACCCAGGCCCACCTCTACCGGGATGGAGCTACCTGTCCTTTCAGCCCCCACATCGTAATCACTTGCGGGTACTCAACGAGCAGACCCGACTTTAGTCACCATCTGTAAAGCATCTATGTATGTATAGTATATACCCGTGATCACCTCCCAAGTGATCACGGCCCGATAGTATAGCAAGGCAGACTGACAAGAATGTAGGGCTAATGATGATAAACTAGCATCCTATGCTAGGCATTTAGGATTGCGGGTAAGGTATCAATGACTGTAGCAACAATGACAGGCTATGCAACAGAATAGGAGTAACCAAACAATAACATGCTACACTACTCTAATGCAAGCAGTATAAAGAAGAATAAGCGATATCTGGTGATCAAGGGGGGGGGGGCTTGCCTGCATGCTCTGGCAAGAAGGAGGGGTCGTCAACTCCGTAGTCGAACTGGGGGTCGCCGGCAGTCTCATGGTCTACCAGAAAGAAGTAACGGAGAGGGAACACAATAAATAACATAGCAAACAAAGCATCACAAAGCGTAACAAGGCAATACGTGGTGTTTGGTGTGCCCTAACGCGGTAGTCGGTGGTATCGATGAAGGGGAGAAACATCCGGGAAAGTATCCCCGGTGTTTCGCGTTTTCGGACAGATGAACCGGAGGGGAAAGTTGCGTGTTTGCTATGCTAGGGATGTGTGGCGGACGAACGGGCTGCGTATCCGAATTCGTCTCGTCGTTCTGAGCAACTTTCAAATACAAAGTTTTTTCATCCGAGGTACTATTTATTCTATATTAATTTAAAAAGGATTTAATCATTTACTAGAATTAACAGAATTAATTTAGTTCTAAATGCATTTATGATGTCATCATGACATCAGCGGTCAGCTTTAACCTTTGACCAGTCAAGCTGACGGGTGGGTCCCGCTTGTCATTAATTGAGACTAACTAATCAGGATTAACTAGATTAGTTAGATGATTAGGTTAATTAATCATAATTAATTAAGTTAAGTAACTTAGTTAACTAATTGATTAATTAATTAATTAATTAAATTATATTTTTATTATTAATACTACTTATTTTTAATCTCTTTTTTAAACTGTTCTGGGGCGGGCCCCACATGTCAATGGCCCTAGGGGCCTTAACGGGCACCCGGCCGTGCGGTTACGGGCACGGGCATGACGTGCGCCCGCTTGGAGGCCCGAGGCCACCAAGGGGGCCGCCGGCCACGGCGGTAGCAGGAGCAGCACGGCAAGGGGGCGTCAAAGCGGGGCGGACGGGCGAGGAAGAGGGTGCCAGAGTGGCGCCGGGCAGGAGACGCAGGCTGCGTCGGCAGCGGCTGGTGAGTAGCCGCGCACAGTTGGCGGCTACGGTCGAAGGTAGAGGCCGCGGCAGAGTGTGACCTCGGGAGCGGCACGACGACGTGCAACAGAGAGGGGGAGAAGAGGAGAGGGAGGTTGTGGCCTGACTGACGTTGCAGAGACGAGGGTCGGCGGGGCTCGGTGGAGCCTTTGGGGAGGAGGACGTGGACGACGGCAACGTGGAGGAGGCGATTCGGCAAGGGAGCGGTCCGGGGGCGACGAGGTCGAATGGCAGGCCTCGTGGTTCGGTGCAAGTGTCGAGGTCTAGCCCCGAACCAGTTCTGGATCAAGAGGGGGATGAGGACGGGGTGACGACGATCCGGCGACCGCGTTGGCTGGGAGGTGATGCGACGAGATCCGAGGGGTGGTGGTGCTCTGGCGACAGTGGTGTGGACGGGGCGGCGTCCGGGCCGCCGACGGGAGGGCGGCGGGGTGATGGCGTCTACCTCGGGAGGGAGTAGCGCGAGGGAGAGGCAGGGACGGGTGGTCCAGCACGAAAGGGGCGGGTGATGCGACCTTCGGGATCGGGCGGTGGCGTCAATGGTGGGGGCGGCGCCGGGGTGGTAGACGGCGTGGTGGAGGCGGGGACGACGAGCGGACGCGAGGGGGTGCCCCGGTCCAGATCGGATTGGGGGAGGAGAGAGTAGTGGGGGCGAGTGGGGGGGTTACGGGTTAGGGTTTCCCTGGAGTGGGGATATGGAGCAGGGGAGTGGGGCGCCGGCTGGGCCGAGGCCCAGCGAGGGGCGGGGGGGGGCTTTATTTTCTTTTGTTGTTGTTGATGTTTTTTTATTCTTTTCTGTTTTATTTTAGTTACTCTTTATTATTGGTTTAGTAAAATATGACAATAGCTCCAAAAATAGTGTTTCAAAACTATCCACAATTCTAAGAAGTTTTACCTCAAAATAAAAATAGTTTAGTATTTGGTAAAATATATTAAGGGTATAACTAATTGTTTTGCTGTTGTTTTAATCACTTTAGGGTATTTAATTATTTTATAAAGATGTTGTTACTCCACCAATAATATCCATGATTTATTTGTCACAATAAGAACATTTTAGTTTTGACTTTTGAAAACTTTAATTGTTTGGCTTGATTTTAAATTTGAATTTGAATCATTTTTGAACCATCGCGAGATTAACAACAGTAACCGAGGTGACGTGGCATCATTAGCGTGGAATTACTGTAGCCTAATTATCCGGGCGTCACAACGCACAATTTCATCCTTTTTCTTGACGGTGCAGCCCCCGGGAGAGGAGGGCGCGAGGGCTTCTTTTCTTCTCGGGTTGTGGTCGACCCGCACCACTCGGCGGGGCCGGCAGTTCATCAACGAGGCACTTAGCAATGGTCTTGACATGCCTGAAAGTAGCTCGCCTTGGCGACGCGCTCAATTTCATCCTTCTTCTTGATGGTGCAACTCTGGAGTGGAGGTCGTGGTCGACCCGCACTTTGCTAAGTCGCCGAGCGAGAAGATCAGTTTTCACTCGGGAGGATTTTCTTAAAACTTAGCCGAGTACTGGACTGCAGCTAAGTGCCCGAGTGGGAGGATCGCTCACCAATCGGTAGGATTTTTCAAACTTACGCGAGTACTGGACTGCAGCTAAGCTCTCGAGTGGGAGGACTGCTCACCACTCGGTAGGATTTTTCAAATTTAGGCGAGTACTGGACTGCAGCTAAGCCCCCGAGTGAGAGGCAAACTCACCACTCTGTAGGATTTTTATCACTTAGGCG
>NC_041393.1:220547099-220600558 GCF_002162155.2 Triticum dicoccoides | reverse complement strand
CCCCCGAGTGAGAGGCAGACTCACCACTTGGGAGGATTTTTATCACTTAGGCAAGTACTGGACTGCAGCTAAGCCCCCGAGTGAGAGGCAGACTCATCACTCGGTAGGATTTTTATCACTTAGGCGAGTACTGGACTGCAGCTAAGCCCCCGAGTGAGAGGCTGACTCATCACTCGGTAGGATTTTTATTACTTAGGCGAGTACTGGACTGCAGCTAAGCCCCCGAGTGAGAGGCAGACTCATCACTCGGAAGGATTTTCTCTTCAACTTAGGCGAAACATATTCGCAGCTAAGGCAACATGTAAAAAAGAAATAAACAACAATCATTCGGAAGACTGTAAAATTATGTCTTTTGACAACCAAACTAAAAGGTACTTCTTATTACATCTCATCAGTCTAAATACTTAAGACTAAAAAGGGTGGAGCAGTTCCGTGTTCCAAGCGCGTGGTTCATCTTTGTTGTGCTCGACATTGAAGAGATGATATGCTCCGTTGTGGAGCACTTTGGCGATGACGAAAGGGCCTTCCCAAGCAGGAGAGAGCTTGTGTGGCTTCTGCTGGTCCACTAGGAGAACCAGGTCTCCTTCTTGAAATGCTCGACCCCTTACATTTCTGGCATGGAATCGACGCAAGTCTTGCTGATAAATGGTCGACAAGATCAAAGCCATCTCTCTTTCTTCTTCCAGGAGATCGACTGTATCTTGCCGAGCCTTCTCTGCTTCCTCTTCTGAGAAGAGTTCGACTCGGGGCGCGTTGTGGAGCAAATCGCTCGGGAGTACGGCTTCAGCTCCGTAGACTAAGAAGAATGGAGTCCGTCCAGTCAACCGATTGGGAGTTGTACTCAATCCCCAAAGCACTGACGGGAGCTCATCAACCCAAGCCCCTGCTGCATGCTTGAGGTCACGCATCAACCGGGGTTTCAGTCCTTTGAGAATCAACCCATTCGCTCGCTCAGCCTGCCCATTCGACTGAGGATGAGCGACCGAGGCGTAATCAACCCTCGTGCCTTGGGAAGCACAAAAGGCTCTGAATTCATCAGAGTCGAAGTTCGATCCATTGTCCATGATAATGATGTGAGGAACACCATATCTGAATATCAAATCCCTGATGAAACTCACAACAATACTTGCTTCAAGGTTTTTAATGGGCTTGGCTTCGATCCACTTGGTAAACTTGTCGAATGTCACTAGCACATGGGTAAATCCGCTCCTGCTGGTCCTCAGAGGTCCAACCATGTCCAATCCCCAAACAGCAAAAGGCTAGATGAGTGGAATAGTCTTCAGAGCTGATGGAGGTTTATGGGACATGTTGGAGTAAAACTGACAGCCTTCACACTTGTCCACTATTTCTTTTGCCATCTCATTGGCACATGGCCAGTAAAATCCGGCTCGGTATGCTTTGGCCACGATGGTCTGAGAGGACGCATGGTGACCACAGGTCCCCGAGTGAATATCATTGAGGATCATTCGGCCTTCTTCTAGCGTGATGCACTTCTGGCAGACCCCGGTTACACTTTCTCTGAACAACTGACCTCTTATCACGGTAAAGGCTTTAGACCGTCAGACGATCTGTCGAGCCTCTTCTTTGTCCTCTGGAAGTTCTTTCCTAAGAATGTATGCAACGTACGGCACTCTCCAGTCGGGGGTGATGACCAAAACCTCAATAACCAAGTCGACCACGGCTGCGACTTCGACTTCAGTCGGATCTGTGGCGCTCTTGGGCTGTGGTGATTCTTCAATGAAATGATCCTCGTGAATTGAAGGTGAATGAATATGTTCTAAAAACACATTACGGGGAATGGCCTCTCTCTTTGAACCTATCTTTGCCAACTCATATGCAGCTTGATTTTTCAGTCGGGGTATATGGTGAAGCTCCAACCCTTCAAACCTCTTTTCCAGCTTTCTTACCGCATTGCAATAACCAGTCATGGCCGGGCTCCTGACATCCCATTCCTTCATTACTTGATTAACCACCAAATCTGAGTCGCCGTAGACCATAAGGCGACGGACGCCGAGTGAAATGGTCATATGCAACCGGTATAAAAGTGCTTCATATTCGTCTTGATTATTGGAGGAATCAAAATGGATCTGGAGAACATAGCTAAGCTTGTCTCCCCGGGGGGATACCAATACTACCCCAGCACCTGAACCATTCAGCATCTTGGAGCCATCAAAGAACATAGTTCAATGCTCCGAGTGCACTTGAGTCGGCAACTGCTGCTCGATCCACTCGGCGAGGAAATTTTCGATTGCTTGGGACTTGATAGCTTTCTTTGCCTCAAACTTGATGTCCAATGGAAGGAGTTCAATTGCCCATTTTGCCACTCGACCAGTTGCATCTCTGTTATCCAGGATTTCAGATAGTGGTGCATCGCTGACGACTGTAATGGAGTGATCAGAGAAATAATGTGCAACCTTCTAAATGGTCATGTATATTCCATAGACAAGCTTCTGATAATGTGGATATCATTGCTTGGATGGAGTCAAAACTTCTGAGAGATAATAAACTGGGCGCTGAACCTTGTAAGCTTTTCCTTCCTCTACTCGCTCGACCATGAGTACTGTACTGACAACTTGTCCAGTGGCTGCAAAGTAAAGCAGTATAGGCTCTTTGCTGATTGGCACAGTGAGCACCAGATGGGTGGACAGTAGGGTTTTGAGCTCTGCAAACGCTGCATCAGCTTCCCCAGTCCACTCAAACTTATCAGATTTCTTCATCAGTCGGTAAAGAGGCAAGGCCTTTTCACCGAGACGAGAAATGAATCGACTCAAGGCGGCCAAACAACCAGTCAGCTGCTGAACGTCATGCACTTGCACAGGGCGTTTCATTCGGAGGATGGTATCAACTTTTTCTGGATTGGCGTCGATCCCTCGTTCAGAAACGAGAAAACTAAGTAGCTTTCCTCCTGGAACTCCGAATGTGCACTTTCAAAGATTAAGCTTGATATCGTACCTTCTTAGGTTGGCAAAGGTTTCTTCTAGGTTAGTCGATAGGTCGGAACCTTTGCGAGACTTGACCACAATATCATCCATGTATGCTTCCACATTCCGACTGATTTGAGTGAGCAGACACTTGTGAATCATTCTCATGAATGTGGCTCCGACATTTTTAAGAACAAATGGCATGGTGACATAGAAAAAGCACCCGAATGGGGTGATGAAAGATGTTTTTATTTCATCGGGACCATACAGTCGGATCTGATGATACCCAGAATGTGCATCCAAAAAATACAAGCGCTCGCACCCTTCGGTCGAGTCAACAATCTAATCGATGCGAGGGAGAGGGAAGTGATCTTTCGGGCAGGCCCGATTGATATGATTGAAATCGATGCACATACGGAGTGAATCGTCCTTCTTAGGGACCATGACTACATTGGCAAGCCACTTGGAGGGGTAGATCTCATGGATGAACTCTGCTGCTAGCAGCCGAGCCACTTCCTCGCCAATCGCTTTCCTCTTCTACACGGCGGACTGCTGAAGATGCTCTTTGATTGGTTTTACCTTGGGGTCGACACGCAAATGGTGCTCAGCCAGTCCCCTGGGAACACCTGGCATGTCAGAGGGTTTCCATGCAAAGATGTCCCAGTTCTCATGGAGGAACTGGATGAGCGCTTCTTCCTATTTTCTATCGAGTGTTGTTGATATATGAGTCGGTGCGGCATTGGGATCGGTCGGGTGAATATGAATCGGCTTCATTTCACCAGTTGACTGAAATGCAGAATCCATAGCAGGCTTCTTGGCTCGGAGCAAATCACTCGGATCCGCATTCTTCTAATACTCTTAGAATTCAACTACTGCCATCTGCGCATCGGCAATTTTGGAACCTTTCTGGAAGCATTCTTCTGCTTTCTGCCGATTGCCAGTAACTGTGATCACACCTTTGGGGCCAGGCATCTTCAACTTGAGATACACGTAACATGGTCGAGCTATAAAACGTGCGTAGACCGGCCTACCCAGAATGGCATGATAGGCACTCTGGAAATCCATGACCTCAAATGTCAACTTCTCCTTACGGTAATGCTTGGAATCACCGAAAACCACGTCGAGGGCGATCTGGCTGAGCGATTTGGATTTCTTCCCAGGGATGACACCATGAGAACTCATAGTGCTCTCGCTAAGCTTGGACATCAGAATGCTCATCCCCTTCAAGGTTTCAGCATAAAGGATGTTCAGACCACTGCCACCGTCCATCAGCACTTTAGTCAGTCTAGTGCCTCCAACCACGGGGTCGACCACCAGTGCTTGCCCGCCGGGGGTGGCTACACAAGCAGGATGGTCAGAGCGGTCGAATGTGATGGCTGTCTGAGACCATTTCAGGTATGTGGTCGTTGTCGCCGGGGCCACCATATTCACTTCTCTGTTGATGACTTCCAATCGACTCTTGCTCTCAACATCAGCAAAAATCATCAGGGTTGAGTTGACTTTGGGATAACCATCGTCTTCTTCCTCATCCTCATCTTTGTCTGGCTCTTTTCCTTTTTCACTGGGTTGATCTCCTCAGAACTGCTGGATAAGGAGCCGACACTGTCGAGTGGTGTGTTTAGGGTAAATCAGATTCCCCTCTTCGTCCTTCTTTGTGTGGATGTGACACGGTAAATCCAACACTTCATTTCCTGCCTGATCCTTCTCTTTCTTAGGGGGGCAGGGCCCTTTAGGTTTTCCCTTGAACTTTCCTTGAGCCACTGCAGCAATCTCGCCAGGTGCCGCCGGCTCGGCCTTACGCTACTGTTTCCGATTGGAATTACCTCCACTGGTCTCTTGGCCGACTGGCTTACTCTTTCCGCTACGGAGTCGATCCTCTTCTTCCCCGTTAGCGTACTGGGTGGCTATTTCCATCATCCGAGTCAGAGTAATATCACTAGTCTGACCGAACTTCAGGACCAACTCGCTGTATTTGACGCCTTCCTTGAAGGCGCACACTGCTTGATGCTCTGATACATTTTCAACGGTGTGATGCAAAGTGGTCCACCTCTGAATGAAATCCCTCAAAGTCTCACTCGGCTTCTGCACACAATGCTGCAACTCGGTCAATCATGCTGGTCGTTTGGAGGTGCCTTCGAAAGTTCTGACGAACACTCGAGCCAGCTCTTCCCAACTGTATATGCTGCTCGGAGCTAACTGAGTCAACCACGCTCGGGCCGACCCTTCCAACATCAGAGGAAGATGTTTCATTGCTACTTCATTGTTTCCACCGCCAATCTGCACAGCCACTCGGTAATCCTCAAGCCAAGTTTCAGGCTTGGACTCTCCGATGAAATTACTGACTCCGATCACCAACCTGAAGTTGGGAGGAATCACTGCTGCCCTGATGGCTCTGCTGAAACACTCTGGGCCAGAAACATGCACTCTACTGCCACTTGGACGATCTCTGCGAGGGTCTTCTCTTTGCGCTCTATTCCGGTCGACCAGGCCTTGAACGAGGATGGACCTCACGTCGAAGCCTGGTTCTCTTGGGTTGACTGAGGCTCTGCCCTCGCCACTATGACGGCGTCTGTCATCGCTCCGCTGAGGCACATATGACGCACTCCTCGGAGGAGGCGTGGGTCCTCAACGATGATTGTCGTGGTCGAGTGGATGATCATACTGTCCATGGCCCTCACGCCACGGGGGCGATCTTGGGCTGTGGGCCGACTGAACTGTATCCGCTACTACAGATCTGCTGTGAATCCTATTCCGCGACTGAGACACTGCTGTGTTTTGCTCTCCTGCTGCCCGGAGCAAAGCCCGGATCTACATCAGCCCTCTGCCAGCCTCCGACTGGGAAGGTTGGATCGACTCTGCTATTTGGGCCGCAACTGTGAGGTTCTGAATCGGAGTACGGTATACCTTGGGTGGAGGCGGGAAAAGCTTCTGTCGACTGGACTCAGGGACCCGCTCCAGAGCACGCTCATCGAGAGCATGCTGAAGGTTATCCAGTCGAGTGCGCTCAGCCAAATTAGCTAGGCGTACCTCCTCCAAGGCCTGAGCCTTGGGGGTTTATCCAACGATGGGCGTGTGGAGTGCATCCATGTTGCAGTGACGAAGTTCTTCCCTCTGCTATGAAGAGAGGGGTTTGGGTTGGTACTCCTTGTGGACGCGCGACAGATTGCCGCCCCCCGTCCCTGCCTCCCTCTCGGCGGAAACCGGGTGGACTGTGAGGTCCATCAACCATCAAGACTTAGGCCGCTGGGTCGCTGCTATCGCACTCAGATGTGGTGTCCGTGGAGCCAGTCGACAAATCGAACAGGCCGTGGAGAGTTTCGTCGGGCACGATTGCCGCGACTTGATGGGTGGCTGAACGCCGAGCCACAACGTGCTTCACCCACCGCTGAAGGTGTGATCGACCGGATCGCTTGCGGCGGCGAACAGTGGGAAGGGAAAACCCCATCGGAGCCGACAGATACTGAGTCGACGGCTGCCGGAAAAGGACGCCGCGAACGCATGCGCGGAAGTGCGTCGCCCCTCGAAAGGGGAGCGCCTCAATGTCCACGGGAGCTTCTTGAAGCCACACGGAGTCGTCGGTGACGAAAACGAGCGCACCGAGGCGGATCTCGCGGCCCTCAGCCAATCCGCCGCCGGAAACCATGATGATGATGATCGGTAAAACTTGCAACTTCACCAACAAGTCGCTAAGACACCAGCCCCATGTTTGGCGCCAACTGTCGTGGTCCTAAGACTGGCAATAGAAAGGGGGGTAGGTATGGAGAGGCAAGATCTTAGCTATGGTGAAGGTGTACACACAGAGTTTACGAGTTCAGGCCCTTCTCAGTGGAAGTAACAACCCTACGTCTCGGTGCCCGGAGGCGGTCGATTGGATTATCCGTGTGATATTACAAGGGGTGCGAACCCTTGTGCCAGAGGAGGGGGGTGGCTTATATAGAGTACTCCAGGACCTCCATCGCCCTCCATTACAAGGGACTTAATGTACATAAAGTAGGGGCATTACTGGTAAGGCCAACCTTAAGTGTTGTTAATGACCTTAAAGACTACAGGGTGAACGCCTGCCCGTTGCCACGTTGAGTGACTCCTGGTCTTCGGTAGGTCGAGTGTTTCTCTGGATGGTCGAGTGACGATAGAGATGAAGACTCCCGAGTGACATGACTGTTGAGTGGATTGCACTCGACATCTTCGACTGGGGGTCTCTTGCTGTCTCTTGGACTTCTTATCTTCTAGGGTAGTGATCTTGGGTAGGACGTATAGGTCAGGCCTATGACCCTATCCCAGGTCTGTATCCTCATCACCTACCACGACCGTCGCCTCGCTTGCGCGGTCGTGCCCTTGGAGATTTTAGACGGCTATAAATGAGCATTTTTTGCCTACTTCGCATGCATGAAACTACTTCCTCCGTCCAGGTGCATTAGGCTATCTGATGTTGGCATGTCATACATAGTCATCACTTAGTCACTCATACAACAAGGTTAGCTGTAACGTTTGCTATAAGAGTAATTTTTTACTTCTCTCTATCTCTTTCTTCGTAGTATTTATTGCATTTGCCAAAAGGAGTAAGGAGTACAGTACTTCGCACCTGTATACCATGGAGGTGGTCAGGAATCGAGAGGCTCACGCTGGTCGTAGCGCTGTAATTAAAATGATAATGGTAAGTCAAATTATAGGGCCTCACCTATCCAGAAGTAACTCGTCGTCAAATCACACAACCCTACTTTTGCAGCAGCCTACTCCCTCATCTTCTCGCCTCTCTGTCGAACCAACTAGGCGGAACTGCCCCGCCTACCACGCGGGAAAAGCCCCGCCCTCTACTTTTAAATATAATTTTGTATCCATGGATTGCGCCATGGAGCAAAGCCTCAAGAAAACGGCGGTACACATGTATACAGCAGGCCCGTCGTGTTCGCGTCGCACCCCAGACGGTCGATCGGTCTGGCACGCTGCTCTTCAAATGGAATGCTCATCAAATTGCGTTTGCACACACATGTGGGACCGCAATTGAGAACCGACCATAGACACACTCCCCAGCCCCACAAGTCAGCTGAGTTAATAGAAGAGAGAGACGAGTGATAGTACTGGAGCAGTGTTGTAGAGACGTTGGTGCCTGGAAGTTCAGTTCTTCCATGCACATGACCAGACTCCAACAAACGGCTGGATTGGCTATCATGTACATATCGTGCAGGCTGTGTTGTACAGGGTTGTAGTTCTGATGAGAAATCTAAAAAATGGTTTCTTGTCATCTCGCAATATTAGTGTAACATCCCAAATTTTCAATTTGGAATGTTATACATTAGATCATGATTGCATATCATATTTTATTGCATTTTGACTTGATCCTAGAAATTTCACGCAAATCAAGGACCCAAGGAGAGAGTTGGGGATTTCGTTATTTTCATATTTTAGGTTTCTCAAATTTTGAAAACAGGATCATTTGATTTTATTTATTTTATCTTCAAATATTTCTTATACAAAAATAAGAGAGAGGGAATAAAATGAGTTTCCCAAAATAAAGAAGTATTGAGGATTTAATAAAAAATCAAATAAGATTTTATTTCGGAGTTTATCGCTGTTTTATTTGAATTTAGGAAAAATGCGTGTTTTTCAAAATTGCATTTAGGTCCCAAATAAATGTTCATCTTGTCCAGCTTATTTTTAGAGGACAGGGAAAATTTATTTCAGGATTTTTCGAGTCCGTTTAGTATTTCTTTTCTTTCTTTTTCTGCACGTCCGAATTATTTAAAAAAACAAACCGACCTACCGGGCCGTGTCCGACTAGGACTCCTGGCCCGACCGGCCCTTATAAGCCGGAAGGCCGCCCCGCCAGCCCAGCCGCCCGCCCCCGAAACCTTAGCCCCGTCCCCGATCCGCCGCCGCCGCGCCCGCGCTGCCGCAAGCCGCCCCACCGCCAGAGCCCCGCGCCGGAGCCGCCGCTGCCCTGTTCCGCCGCCCCGCCGCCGGAGCCGCCACCCGTCGCCGCCACCGTCTAGGTAGCCGGCGGAGTTCGCCACCACCGCCGGCGGTTTTCTTTAGAAAACCGCCCGGTTTTTTAAAACCGCGGTTTATTTTTTTAATAGACTGGTTTAGTGTTTTTTCCGGTTTATTTATTTAGCGTACGTTCGTCCGTACATTCATTTTAACGAACGTTTTTCGTCGTTTAGCCGCAGATAACGAACGTTCGTTTTTAGCCTGTTCGTCCGTTTTTATTTTTCTCAGATTTTCCGCGATTATTTCAGATCGCGATTTCTGATCCGATTTTCGTTCTAGTATAACTTTTCGCTCGTTTATCGGAATCAGGTGATTCAAGTGCCTAGAGTCTCATCTCGAAACCCTCTTTCTGTTTAACCAACTCAAACAAGTTTTTGCTAGTGTAAAATTTGACCTAGGTCCAGATTAGTAAACGAAGCTCGTTTCTTTCGATGTTTGACTTTTGTTGCTTTGTTTGATTTGATTCTTTTTGCAAACCGGAGTTCTTAAGTTGAACTTTCTGGTTAGATCTCTTATTTGAGTTTTACCTATGCATTAGATGAGTGCTTATTGTATGCTTGTTTGTTTGGATAGAGTACCCGGAGTGCGCCGCTTGCTACTACGAGTCTCTAGGTTTCACGGATCATCAGCAAGGCAAGTAACACTTTGATCATACCTCTTTACTACCCAGTTTTATTGCATTAGATCAATCCTCAAACAATTGCATGGTTAGGATCTGATTAATATGTGGGGTTTGGGAAGTAGGTGAGGTAGTGCCTATTACCTGTTTTATTATCAAACCTTTGGGAGTTACTTCTATGCTTGCTCATATTGCTATGTTATGCTAGTAGACGTGGATTGGGTGAGTGTATCCATGACAGACATAAGATTGTTATTTAATGGTTTACTTAAGGTGGCAACTTAAATTCACATCTGGGTGGATTGAGGCACCTGGGGAACCCAGTGTTGCCTGTATTTTTGTGGATTCAGGCACCTGGGGAACCCAGTGTTGCCTGTATTTTTGGAAATCCCGGGGTACCGTGTGATTCTCCTATGGGCCGCCACCTAGGCTCAAAGGGATCATGAGATTATTCATGCTAGAAACTTTCGTGTGCAGCCGCAAGCTACTATGGGCTCTAGCATAGTTCATTAAGTTGCTTGAGCTCTTGAAGAGGTAGACTAGCAGATGTAGTGGGTTGTAGGTGGTACTGTCTACCGAAGTAGAGAGTTAATGCTTCTGAAAGACTGTGTCTCGGTCATCCGTTTCTCAAACATCATGTAGTGCGAGAAATCCAATGGAGGCGATCGAGTCTTGTGGGGAAAAGTGTGCAAACCTCTGTAGAGTGTATAAACTAATCATGGTTAGTCGTGTCCCCGGTTATGGACGTTTTGAGTATCTAGTACCTAGATTTTCATGTCAATCTCATCAGGTTACTTAATTTAATCTTGCTGGGTTAATGATGATGCTTAATTGGGATTGAGTTGGGTGAACCTTCTCAATGTTTAACAACCACCATGATAGTTAAATAAAAATTTATCCCTTTGTTGTAGGGAAAAATTGGATTTATGCAAAAGTGTAACCATAGAGCTTTCCATCAGCCATATATGCATGTAGTGATAGCATTATTTTGTTCATTACTCTCTATGTGTTACATTGCCAGCATATTCCATGTGCTGACCCATTTTCGGGTTGCAACTTTCATGTTGCAGACTTTTCAGACGACGAGTAAGGTGCCTTAGGTCGTGGTCTTATACTCAGTGATGCCGTTGGAGTTGATGGAATCGCTTATCTTCCAAGCCTTCCGCTGTTATCGTTATTAGATGGCCTTAAGCCATATTTATTGTAATAATTTCTCATTTTGAGACATTCGTTGTAATAAGTGTGTGATTGTTACTCTGTTATGAATCCTTCAATTATTGTGCGTGTCAGCATTACCGACCCAGGGATGGCACTAATGCACAGAGATCAGACTGTTTGGGGTCTTGTTGCTACGAGATGGTATCAGAGCACACGCTGACTGTAGGACACGACCACTAAGCTAAAAGCCCTAGATCACTACTCTCTCTCTTCTCATTTCTGACTCCTCATCTTTTCTACTCTTTTAGGAATGGTGGATGCAAGGAACACCCTTTGGACGCCACTTGAAGGAAGTCACTAAGTACCTGAATATCGGAGTACCGAACTTCACGGGGACCTACATCACCACCTTACTAGAAGAGGAGCATTGGATGATTCAAGTTCAAGTTCCAGGAAGGACGTTCATGCCAGTCACTGAGCTCATAGAGTTTTCCTTTGATGCACCAACCTAGAGTCTAGGAAAGAGCATGGCAGCTCACACCACAATGGGACGCATTGGAGAAGTTTACCACAAGGATCTCAAGGATACTATCTACCTGATTTGTGGGCGCCGAGATGAGCAGTGGGAGATGATCAGCACCGGGAAGCATAGATCAATTGCAGCTTTCATCTAGGAGTTAAACCAGCACATTCGTCGCCAGGAGAACCAGATGTGCGCAGGCATGATGGATCTGAAGAAGGCTATGACCAAGATCATGGAGCTGGAGGAAGAACTTAAGTCTACACGCGATGGTTATGAGGAGGAAATAACAACACTCGTGGAGAAGAATGAAGATCTAAAGAAGAAGCTAAAGGTGTTTATGGGATTTCCCATGACTGGAGGAGAAGACGATGATTGCACTTGTCCGGAGAACTACATCATCATCGACGACACCAACTCGGACACGGACGAAAGCGATGATGACTTTGTTGATGAGGCTGGAGCAGATATCATGGAGTCTTTGACCGAGCAATTTTTCTGGTCGACCACCATAACAGTAGTAGTATTTCCCCCATGTATATAGTATAGTCCGAGCACTTTTGTAACGATAGCTATACCATTGTATGCCCTTGTTTGATTTGATTGAAGTGAAATTGTTTGCTTTTGTGTCATGTGCATATGGGTAGTGTTTTTCTCCCTAGACCTCATTCTATTCTATAAGTTCATCTTTTCTAAACCCTCAGATGCCTCCGATACGTGACAATGGATTTGCTTTCCCACCGGAGCTCATTCAGTTGATCCAGCAGCAGAATTCATTGATGTAGATGCTAGTTCAGAATCAGAACCAGGGGATTTGTGGATAAGTATAAACTGCCAACCCAAGCCCTTAGGTCACCCATGTTAGTAACCTCGCCAGGAGCAGAGTATATGGCTAGTCTATGGTGTGATCGGTTACCATTAAGGATTGGTAACTATGTGTTTCCCTCAGACCTAATAGTATTGGAGTCGCAAGGACTGTATGTGATATTAGGCATGGATTGGTTATCGAAGTATCGAGGGAGCATTGAATGTGCCAGTAAGTCGATTTTGCTTACTACCCTAGAAGGAAGAAGGGTCAAGTATGTATCCTGGCATGTGCCGAAGAGGACTCAAGTAAATTCCTTAACAGGAGTTGTACAGGAGGAAGTACCAGTGGTGAAGGATTTTCCTGACGTATTTCCAGAGGAGTTGCCAGGCATGCCACCGGATAGAGACATTGAGTTTTTGATTGAGCTTTTGCCAGGCACAGGGCCAATATCTAAGAGACCGTATAGGATGCCCGCAAAAGATTTGGAAGAAATTAAGAAGCAGATTAAGGAGTTACTGGATAAGGGTTATATTCGCCCAAGTTCTTCACCTTGGGGATCGCCAGTGCTTCTAGTGGAGAAGAAGGATAGATCATTAAGGATGGTTGTTGATTATTGAGGATTGAATGAAGTAACCATCAAGAACAAGTACCCGCTGCTGATGATAAATGTCTTGTTTGACCAGTTGCAAGGAGCTAAGGTATTTTCCAAGATCGATCTGCGATCAGGATACCACCAGTTGAACATTCGAGAGCAGGATATACCAAAGACGTCTTTTACCACCAGGTATGGGTTGTATGAGTATACCGTTATGTCATTTGGTCTGACTAAAGCACCTGCCTATTTCATGAACATGATGAACAAGGTGTTTATGGAGTTTCTGGATAAGTTCGTCATGGTGTTCATTGATGATATTCTGGTCTACTCAAAGAATGAAGAGGATCATAAGGAGCATTTGCGTTTGGTACTCGGGAAGCTCAGAGAACATCAACTATACACCAAGTTCAGCAAGTGTGAATTCTGGTTGAAGGAAGTTGGATTCCTTGGACATATTATATCCGGAGAAGGAATAGCAGTAGACCCCACCAAAGCTGTCACTGTGACAAATTGGGAAGCCCCAATGACAGTTGGAGAGATCCGGAGTTTTCTTGGACTCGCAGGATACTACCGGAGGTTCATTGAGAATTTCTCAAAGATTGCGAATCCCATGACGGAGTTGTTAAAGAAGGACACCAAGTTCAATTGGAGTGAGGAATGTGAGCCCAGTTTTCAGGAGTTGAAGAAACGTTTGGTTACATCACCCGTGTTGATTCTGCCAGATCAGCGCAAGGATTATGAGGTATATTGCGATGCTTCACGTCGAGGACTTGGAGCACTGCTTATGCAGGAGGGAAGAGTTTTTCGTATGCCTCACGACAGCTTAAGCCCCATGAGTTGAATTATGCTACACATGATTTGGAGTTAGCAGCGGTAGTACATGCATTGAAGACATTTTCTCATCGTAAACCATTGTGAGGTGTGCACGGATCATAAGAGTTTGAAGTACATTTTCACGCAAAAGGAGTTGAATCTCAGGCGAAGGAGATGGTTGGAGCTCATCAAGGATTATGATATGAGATTGCATTATCACCCCGAAATGGCTAATGTAGTAGCTGATGCGTTGAGCCGCAAGAGCCATGTCAACACACTCTTGACTGGAGATTTACCGAAGGAGTTAGCCGAGGATCTTCGCGAGCTATGCTTGGAGATAGTTTCGAGAGGCTATGTTGCAGCATTAGAGATTCAGTCGACTTTGATGGATAAGATCAGAGAAGCTCAGAAGACTGACAAGGAAATTGCCGAGATAAAGGAGAAAGATAAGCAAAGGAAAAGCTAAATGTTTTCGTGAGGATGAGCACGATACCTTATGGTTTGAAGACCTCGTTTATGTGCCTGATGACCCGGAGATCAAGAAGTTGATTCTATAAGAGGCCCATGATTCCCCGTATTCGATTCTCCCAGGAAATACCAAGATGTATCTGGATTTGAAGGACACTTTCTGGTGGACCGGAATGAAGAAGGATATTGCGGAGTATGTAGCAGTATGTGATGTATGTCAGAGAGTGAAAGCAGAGCATCAGAAGCTAGCAGAATTACTACAGCCATTGCCGATACCCGAATGGAAGTGGGATACGTTAGGCATGGATTTTATCACGGGATTTCCCAGGACTCGTTCCGGCTATGACTCGATATGGGTTGTAGTCGATCGTTTGACGAAGGTAGCTCATTTCATCCCAGTGAAGACCACTTATACCAGTGCTAAGTTGGCGAAGATATACATGACTAGGATCGTATGTTTGCATGGAGTTCCAAGGAGCATCGTATCAGATAGAGGAACCCAGTTTACCTCAAAGTTCTAGAATCAGTTGCACGAAATTTTAGGTACTAGGCTAGAGTTCAGTACAACCTTTCCTTTGCAGACAGATGGACAAACCGAGAGAGTCAATCAGATTCTGGTGGACATGCCGAGAGCTTGTGAGCTAGATTATGGATCTAGTTGGGACGAGAATTTTCCATATGCAGAGTTCTCTTACAACAACAGTTATCAATCCAGTTTGAAGATGGCCCCGTTTGAAGCTTTGTACGGAAGGAGGTGCAGGACACCGTTGTTGTGGGACGAAGTTGGAGACCGACAGTTATTTGGGCCAGATTTGATTAAAGAGTGTGAATAGAAGGTGAAGATGATTCGCGATAGGCTCAAGGTAGCCCAGTCCAGGTAGAATAGCTATGCAGATTCTAAACGCAAGGAGACAATTTACGAAGTTGGAGACAGGGTTTATCTTCGAGTATTCCCACTTCGAAGAGTTAAGCGTTTTGGAGTTAAGGGAAAGTTAGCGCCATGTTTTGTAGGACCATAAAAAGTTTTGGAACGTATGGGAGAAGTTGCTTACAAGTTGGAATTGCCCGAAGGATTGTCAGGAGTTCACGATGTGTTCCACGTTTCCCAGTTGAAGAAGTGCCACACAGAGATGGCTGACATACCGCTGAGAGATACAGTGCCACTAGAAGCGATTCAGTTGGACAGCGATTTGACCTATGAGGAGAACCCAGTCAAGATTCTCGAGTTTGCCAGCCGAGTCACGCGCATCAAGGTTATCAAGTTTTGCAAAGTTCAGTGGAACCACCATATCGAAGATGAAGCCACCTGGGAGCGAGAGGAATATCTACTGAAGGACCACCCTCACCTATTTTCTAGCCAACCCGAATCTCGAGGGCGAGATTCATCTTAAGGGGGGTAGGTTTTTAACATCCCAAATTTTCAATTTGGAATATTATACATTAGATCATCATTGCATATCATATTTTATTGCATTTTGACTTGATCCTAGAAATTTCACACAACTCAAGGACCCACAAAGAAAGTCGTGGATTTCGTTATTTTCATATTTGAGGTTTCTCAAATTTTGAAAATAGGATCATTTGATTTTATTTATTTTATCTTCAAATATTTCTTATACAAAAATAAGAGAGAGGGAATAATATGACTTTCCCAAAATAAGGAAGTATTGAGGATTTAATAAAAAAAATCAAATACGATTTTATTTCGGAGTTTATCGCTGTTTTATTTGAATTTAGGAAAAATGCGTGTTTTTCAAAATTGCATTAAGGCCCCAAATAAATTTTCATCTTGTCCGGCTTAATTTTTAGAGGACGGGGAAAATTTATTTCGGGATTTTTCGAGTCCGTTTACTATTTCTTTTCTTTCTTTTTCTGCACGTCCGAATTATTTAAAAAAACAAACCGACCTATCGGGCCGTGTCCGACTAGGACTCCTGGCCTGGCCGACCCTTATAAGCCGGGAGGCCACCCCGCCAGCCCAGCCGCCCGCCCCTAAAACCCTAGCCCCGCCCCCGATCCGCTGCCGCCGCCGCCCGCCCCGGCGCCGGAGCCCCGTGCCGGAGCTACCGCCGCCCCATTCCGCCGCCCCGCCGCCTGATCCCCTCGCCGCCGGAGCCACCACACGCTGCCACCGCCGTCGAGGTAGCCACCGGAGTTCACCACCACCGCCGGCGGTTTTCTTTAGAAAACCGCCCGGTTTTTTTTTCGAACCGTGTTTTTTTTAATAGATTGGTTTAGTGTTTTTTGGTTTATTTATTTAGCGGATGTTTGTCCGTACGTTCGTTTTAACGAACGGTTTTCGTCGTTCAGCCGCAGACAGCGAACGTTCGTTTGTTAGCCTGTTCGTCCGTTTTTCTTTTTCTCGGATTTTGCGCAATTATTTCAGATCGCGATTTCTGATCCAATTTTAGTTCTAGTATAGCTTTTCGCTCGTCTATCCGAATAATGCGATTGAAGCGCCTAGAGTTTCATCTCGAAACCCTCTTTCCGTTTAACCAACTCAAACAAGTTTTTGCTACTGTAAAATTTGACTTAGGTCCAGATTAGTAAACGAAGCTCGTTTCTTTCGCCGTTTGACTTTCGTTGCTTCGTTTGATTTGATTGTTTTTGCAAACCGGAGTTCTTAAGTTGAACTTTCTGGTTAGATCTTTTATTTGGGTTTTACCTGTGCATTAGATGATTGGTTATTGTATGCTTGTTTGTTTGCGATAGAGTACCCGGAGTGCGCCGCTTGCTACTACGAGTCTCTAGGCTTCACGGATCATCAGCAAGGCAAGTAACACTTTGATCATACCTCTTTACTACCCAGTTTTATTGCATTAGATCAATCCTCAAACAATTGCATGGTTAGGATGTGATTAATATGTGGGTTTTGGGAAGTAGATGAGGTAGTACCTATTACCTGTTTTATTATCAAACCTTTGGGAGTTACTTCTATGTTTGCTCATATTGCTATGCTATGCTAGTAGACGTGGATTGGGTGAGTGTATCCATGACAGATGTGAGATTGTTATTTAATGGTTTACTTAAGGTGGCAACTTAAATTCACATCTGGGTGGATTAAGGCACCTGGGGAACCTAGTGTTGCCTGTATTTTTGGAAATCCCGGGGTACCGTGTGATTCTCCTATGGACCGCCACCCAGGCTCAATGGGATCATGAGATTATTCATGCTAGAAACTTCCGTGTGCAGCCGCAAGCTACTATGGGCTCTAGCATAGTTGATTAAGTTGCGTGAGCTCTTGAAGAGGTAGACTAGCAGATGTAGTGGGTTGTAGGTGGTACTGTCTACCCGAAGTAGAGAGTTAATGCTTCTGAAAGACTATGTCTCGGTCATCCGTTTCTCAAACATCATGTAGTGCGAGAAATCGAACGAAGGCGATCGGGTCTTGTGGGGGAAAGTGCGCAAACCTCTGCAGAGTATATAAACTAATCATGGTTAGCCGTGTCCCCGGTTATGGACGTTTTGAGTATCTAGTACCTCGATTTTCATGTGAATCTCATCATGTTACTTAATTTAATCTTGTTGGGTTAATGATGATGCTTAATTGGGATTGAGTTGGGTGAACCTTCTCAATATTTAAAAACCACCATGATAGTTAAATAAAAATTTATTCCTTTGTTGTAGGAAAAAATTGGCTTTATGCAAAAGTGTAACCATAGAGCTTTCCACCAGCCATATATGCATGTAGTGATAACATTATTCTGTTCATTACTCTCTATGTGTTACATTGCCAACATATTCCATGTGCTGACCTGTTTTCGGGCTGCAACGTTCATGTTGCAGACTTTTCAGATGATGAGTAAGGTGCCTTAGGTCGTGGTCTTATACTCAGTGATGCCGTTGGAGTTGATGGAATCGCTTATCTTCCAAGCCTTCCGCTGTTATCGTTATTAGATGGCCTTAAGCCATATTTATTGTAATAAGTTCTCATTTTGAGACATTCGTTGTAATAAGTGTGTGATTGCTACTCTGTTACAAATCCTTCAAGTACTGTGCGTGTCAGCATTACCGATCCAGGGATGGCACTGATGCACAGAGATCAGACTGTTTGAGGTCTAGTCGCTACAATTAGTTGTCATGTGCTTCGGATCACTGCGAGGGTTAAACAACGACAACTAAGTTCCTCCAAGGCACTGGTCATTGGAGGCACATGCACGAAGACTACTCGGCTGCCATCTGGTAGATAAAAGAAAACTACTCCACTATATAGGGAGGCGCCTCTGCGCTTGCTTGCTAGTGTTGCTCTCTTCACACTGTCTCGTGCTCTCCATATCTAAACACGACAACGGTGGCTGCAATCTCTCTCTACTCACCGCTGTTCACAGATCCAGGCGGATCCCCTCCGCCAGGGAAGGTAAGAAGGTGCAATGTTCACGCGATCGTCTTCGGAGACGGCTCTTACCCTCTGCCTGCGCGTTTCGATCAGTGTGCCTTGTCGTTCTCTCCCATACAGCGCCAGCTAGGGAGGGCCTCCGACCCCTTCTTCCTTGTTGTCGTAGTGTGGGCAGATCTGGCCTCCCACCGCCCACCTAGCGACATCCCGGCGACACTCAGGTATAACTTCCTTCGAAACCGGCCTTGCTCTACTTCCCCAGCTCCTGACCTTGCTACATTTGTATCTTTTACTATTTCTCAGGCCCCCTCATAGATAGGATCGATCGGTTGTTCGAAAGCCACAAAAAGTTTTACTGTTAAGAGGTAAAACTAGTTCATGTAGTCAAATCTAGTACTACTTGGTTCAAACAGGGAAGAAAGGGGGTGGGGGTGGGGGAAGATTTGTTACCTGAATCTAGGACTTGGTAGAAAGAGGAAATAATGGGTCGAAAAGTCGCAGAGACTGGATATCCAACTGGTCTCTTGGTCTAATAGGGAAATAAAGGGAAACGCGGTACAAACTCAATATAAAACCGATCTATTGGTTGGAAAAGGAAAGAAAGTGGGGACTGGGGGAAAGGTCAACAGAGTATGTCCAGCACTGGATTTGCTAGCCTCACATAGTATAAGGTGGCTATACCAAACAAAAACGGGACCAACCCAGAGGTCATGTTATGATGTTTGTTGCCCCAAGCCCCTCTTATGTAATGCCGCTGGTAAAATGTAATAATTGTTGGGGAATGTGGTAATTTCAAAAAAATTCCTACGATCACGCAAGATCTATCTAGGTGATGCATAGAGACGAGAGGGGAGAGTGTTGTCTACGTACCCTCCTAGACCGAAAGCAGAAGCGTTATGACAACGCGGTTGATTTAGTCATACGTCTTCACGATCCGACCTATCCTAGCACCAAAGGTACGGCACCTCCGCGATCTGCACACGTTCAGCTCAGTGACGTCCCACGAACTCTAGATCTAGCTGAGGTCAAGGGAGAGTTTCGTTAGCACGACGGCGTGGTGACGGTGATGATGAAGTTACCAACGCAGGGCTTCGCCTAAGCACTACGACGATATGACAGGGTGGAAATCTGTGGAGGGGGCACCACACACGGCTAAAACAATTGTCAACTTGTGTGTCCTAGGGTGCCCCTTGCCCCCGTATATAAAGGAGCAAGGGGGAGGCCGGCCGACCCTCATGGGGCGCGCCCCAAGTAGGATTCCTTCTAGGAATCGTATTCCTAGTAGGTTTCCAACAAGGGAAGAGATGGGAAGGAGGAAGGAAGAGGGGGAAGGGAAGGACGGGGGGGCGCCCCCCTTCCCTTGTCCTATTCGGACTCAGGGGGGGGAGGGGGCGGCCAGCCCCTGCTGGCCCTTCCTCTGCTCCCACTAAGGCCCATCTAGGCCCACTAGTTCCCCCGGGGGGTTCCGGTAACCCTCCAGCACTCCAGATTTATCCAAAACTTCTCCGGAACACTTCTTGTGTCTGAATATAGTCGTCCAATATATCAACCTTTATGTCTCGGCCATTTCGAGACTCCTTGTCATGTCTGTGATGATATCCGGGACTCCAAACAATCTTCGGTACATCATATCACATAAACTCATAATACGAATCGTCATCGAACGTTAAGCGTGCAGACCCTACGGGTTCAAGAACTATGTATACACGACCGAGACACGTCTCCAGTCAATAACCAATAGCGGAACCTGTATGCTCATATTGGTTCCTACATATTCTACGAAGACCTTTATCGATCAAACCGCATAACAACATACGTTGTTCTCTTTGTCATCGGTATGTTACTTGCCTGAGATTCAATCGTCGGTATCCCAATACCTAGTTCAATCTCGTTACCGGCAAGTCTCTTTACTTGTTCTGTAATACTTCATCCCGCAGCTAACTCATTAGTCACAATGGCTGCAAGGCTTATAGGGATGAGTGTTACTGAGAGGGCCCAGAGATACCTCTCCAAAAGACAGAGTGAAAAATCCTAATCTCGATCTATGCCAACCGAACAAACACCTTCGGAGACACCTGTAGAGCACCTTTATAATCACCCATTAACGTTGTGACGTTTGGTAGCACAAAAGTGTTCCGCCGGTATTCGGGAGTTGCATAATCTCATAACCTGAGGAACTTGTATAAGTCATGAAGAAAGCAGTAGCAATGAAACTAACACGATCATAATGCTAAGCTAACGGATGGGTCATGTCCATCAGATC
Organism: Triticum dicoccoides; assembly: GCF_002162155.2. Lineage (NCBI taxonomy): Eukaryota > Viridiplantae > Streptophyta > Magnoliopsida > Poales > Poaceae > Triticum > Triticum dicoccoides. The sequence goes on along the minus strand of NC_041393.1, from coordinate 220,580,069 downwards.
ATTCTCCTAATGATGTGATCCCGTTCATCAAATGACAACACATGTCTATGGTTAGGAAACATAACCATCTTTGATTAACGAGCTAGTCAAGTAGAGGCATACTAGGGACTATATGTTTTGCCTATGTATTTACACATGTACTAAGTTTCCGGTTAATACAATTATAGCATGAATGATAAACATTTATCAAGAATTAAGGAAATAAATAATAACTTTATTATTGCCTCTAGGGCATATTTATTTCAGTCTCCCACTTGCACTAGAGTCAATAATCTAGATTGCATTGTAATGATTCTAACACCCGTGGAGCTTTGGTGCTGATCATGTTTTGCCCGTGGAAGAGGCTTAGTCAACGGGTCTGCAACATTCAGATATGTATCTTGCAAATCTCCATGTCCCCTTCCGACACTTGATGATGGATGGAATTGTAGGAATTAGAAAGTCTTCAGTCAAAGTCTTCAAACAGTAATGATCAGGTACATCAACACATAACTGAGGAAATGAAACAGTTGAGGAAATAGAACCATTAGGCTTGGTGAAGACAATGATTTGGTAGACCAGTTCCAACTGCTGTTGCAGTTGTACGTCTGGTTGGAGTAGCTGAGTATTTAAACTCGAGGACATAGAGTCCTAGACATACAGTCCTCACCATATTCTCCTTGAGCTAAAATCACACAGACCTCGCCCAACAGTAGTGGTAAGTCTTCACAGGTGACTTCCAAACCTTCACAGACTTGGTCACTTGGCAATCCACAATTTCTCTTGGATGTTGAGACCATGACGCCTAACCGTTTGGAGGATACACATTCCTCAAAGGTAACAAGCATCGCTTCCACACAGGAACAATCTCTTCCGTGATACTCAATCACTTTGGGGTTTGTAGGTTTCGGTTTGGGTTTTCCTCACTTGATGATTTCGCTCAAAGTCCTCGGAGGATGGGATGCTCTCAAATTACAAGTGTCAGTTTCTCTCGGAGCAGCCAACCAGCTAGTGGTTGTAGGGGGCGGCTATTTATAGCCTAGGGAGCAGCCCGACATGATAAGACATAAATGCCCTTGGCTGATATGACCGTTAGGTGGTAGGATATTTTGGAACAGCTGGCACGCGGCACGGCAATGGTTGAATATTTTGAGGTTCGAATTCCTCAGGGCTATGATGTTCCTCACTGTGTAGGCAATTCACACCGGCGAATTCCTAACTCCTCAGTCAGAACAAATTCCTCAGGGACCAGAAGATCTTCGTCTCTTTCACTGAAGAAATCGACTGAACTGATATGAGATTTCCAATGGATTCACTCGAAGGATTGGGTAGGTGTAGGATTTTGAGATGATCATCACTTGGAAATCAGTTTCCTTAGTATTACCTCGACCCCCTTTAACATTACGGTGTTTCCTATGACTCAAGACAGCGAAAATGAAACAACGAAAACAAAAGTCTTCACGCTTCAGATTCCTCGCATGAATATCCAAGTCTTCAAGGTCACACCAATTTCTTCACTTTCAAAGTCTTCAGTAGAACCAAAGTCTTAAGTCGAAGTCATTCCTTTTTAGGGGTCGACTTTCACTGTAAATATCAAACTCCTCATTGACTTATAGAACCTGTGTACACTCACAAACACATTAGTCCCTTAACCTATAAGTCTTCAATACACCAAAATCACTAAGGGGCAGTAGATGCACTTACAATTTCCCCCTTTTTCGTGATTGATGACAATATAGGTTAAGTTTTCAACGGGGATAAACATATGAATTGAAAGTACTCATTATTGAGGAATTTGATTGCAAGATATAGAAGAACTCCCCTGAAGATGTGCATAGTGAGGAATTTGCTTTTAAAGCAATGCACATTTGAAGAGTAGAATCATGGAGAACTCCCCCTATATCTTGTAATTCATACACACATTTAACATATGGAATGAAGAATTTAAATGCATGAAGGAATATGGTGACTCATGTAACTCAGCATGCGGAAATAATTCAGCGTTTATGAGGAAATAGCATGTAGAAAAAAGAGAGCAAAAGTATCTGGTGACCATCGGACTTAAGTTTACAACTCAATCAACAAACACTTCAGAAGAGCGAGAGTTGCAACTTAACAAAAAAAAACACCCATATATATGTAGACCCGCTTGAAGACTAACTCAAATTTCTCCCCCTTTGTCATCAAATGACCAAAATGGATGAAAAGTGAGGACTAACGCCTGAGGGAGTCCGGGATTAATGGGTCCTCGGACAGCCGGACTATATACTTTGGCCGAACTGTTGGACTATGAAGATAAAAGATTGAAGACTTCGTCCCGTGTCCGGATGTGACTCTCCTTTGCGTGGAAGGCAAGCTTGACGATTCAGATATGTAGATCTCCTTATCTGTAACCGACTCTGTGTAAGCCTAGCCCCCTCCGGTGTCTATTTAAACCGGAGGGTTTAGTATGTAGGACAACAACAATCATAATCATAGGTTAGCTTGTAGGGTTTAGCCTCTACGATCTCATGGTAGATCAACTCTTGTAATACTCATATCATCAGGATCAATCAAGCAGGAAGTAGGGTATTACCTCCATCAACAGGGCCCAAACCTGGGTAAACATCATGTCCCCCGCCTCCTGTTACCATTAGCCTTAGACGCACAGTTCGGGACCCCCTACCCGAGATCCGCCGGTTTTGACACCGACATTGGTGCTTTTATTGAGAGTTCCACTATGTCGTCACGATAAGGCTTGATGGCTCCTTCAATCATCTTCAACGACGCAGTCCAGGGGGAGGTTTTCCTCCCCAGACAGATCTTCGTATTCAGCGGCTTCGTACTGCGGGCCAACTCGCTTGGCCATCTAGAGCAGATCCATAGCTATGCTCCTGGCCATCAGGTCAGGTTTGGAAGCTTGAACTATACTGCCGACATCCGAAGAGACTTGATATTCGATGGATTCGAGCCCATGCCAGGTACGCCGAATAGTCACGATGAGCATGACTTAGATCTGCCATCAGATAATGTTCGGGAGATCGCGCCTGTGGCGGCCCCGGGAATTAATTCGGAGCAGATCACGCCATTCGAGGACGGGTGGATGGACCCTGCCTCGGAGGCCGCACACTCATCGGCGTTGGAGCCGAACACTGATCCCACCTCCTATGGCGATTATGTCATCGGACCCTCGGACTCGTCTCCGGCTATAGGCTCCGAACCGCGTGCATCCGTGCCTATTGAATCTGATTGGGCACCGATCATGGAGTTCACCTCCGCGGACGTCTTTCAGCACTGACCCTTGGGTTACGTGCTAAACTCATTAAGGTCTCTCTCCTTGTCAGGGGACTCTTGGCCGAACTATGTCCGGCTTGAGTGGAAAGTGGACGACAAAGAAATTCGTTCCCCACCCACCACCCACTTAATAGCCACTATCGATGACTTAACCGACGTGCTTGACTTCAACTCCGAAGACGTTGACGGTATGGACGACGATGCTGGAGAAGAACAGGAACCACCGCCTATAGGGCGCTGGACAGCCACCACATCATATGATATATATGGTGGACACCCCCAAAGAAGGTAATGGCGATGAGGCAATGGAAGATAATCCCTTGGAGAAGCAATCTAGGCACCGGCGTCATAGGCGCCGCCGCAAGCCCCACCATAGCAAAAATAGTGATACCGGCACAAGAGATGATAACAATCCAGATGGTGCCGAAGACGAAAACAATCCTGCCCAGCCAGGCTTCGAGCAGGCCGAGCAAGAAGATGGGAAAGCTAGCCCTAAGGAACAGGCAACAGATGGAGAATCACAGGATGATAATTACATGCCTCTCTCCGAAGACGAAGTGAGCCTCGGCAACGAAGAATTCATCGTGCCTGAGGATCCCGTCGAGCGGGAGCGCTTCAAGCGTCGGCTTATAGCCACTGCAAAAAGCCTGAAGAAAAAGCAGCAACAGCTTCAAGCTGATCAAGATCTGCTAACTGATAGATGGACCGAGGTCCTGGCTGCCGAGGAATACGGACTCGAGTGCCCTACCAAAAGTTACCCAAAGCGCAGGTTGCTACCTCAACTCGAGGAGGAGGCGTTAAAGCCCACACTACCAGCGCATGATGCGGCTGACCGGCCACCCCGTGGCCGAGACAAAGCGGCGTACAAGCCCGAAGTCCAAACCGCACCCCGTCGCCAATCAAACAATAATATTAAGGACCGGGGCTACATGAAGGACCCGCAAGACGTATTGGAAAACAAAGCAGGACAGTCAAGATCGATCTACGGATCATGGGGGCGTGCCACAATGCTTGACGATGACTGTCACTCCGGACACACTAAACAAAAGTCCGGCCGGGGCGAATACAACAGACCAGATTCATTTGAACTGCATCGGGATGTAGCCCGGCATAGAGGCGCTGCACACCCCCTATGCTTCACTGATGAAGTTATGGATCATGAATTCCCAGAAGGGTTTAAACTCGTGAACATTGAATCATATGATGGCACAACAGACCCCACGGTATGGATTGAAGATTTTCTCCTACACATTCACATGGCCCGCGGCGATGACTTACATGCCATCAAGTACCCACCACTTAAGCTCAAAGGACCGGCTCGGCATTGGCTGAATAGCTTGCCAGCAAGCACCATTGGCAATTGGGAGGACCTGGAAGACGCATTCCTTGACAACTTCCAGGGAACTTACGTGCGACCACCGGATGCTGATGACTTAAGTCACATAACCCAACAGCCTGGAGAGTCAGCCAGGAAATTCTGGACTCGGTTCCTATCTAAAAAGAACCAAATTGTCGATTGTCCGGATGCCAAAGCCTTATCAGCCTTCAAGCATAACATCCGTGACGAATGGCTCGCCCGACACCTCGGCCAAGAGAAGCTAAAGTCCATGGCAGCCCTCACGACACTCATGACCCGCTTTTGCGCGGGCGAGGACAGCTGGCTGGCTCGTAGTAATATCACACCAAAAAACTCCGGCGATTCAGACGCCAGAGATAGCAACGGCAAGCCACGACGCAATAGACACAAGCGTTGCAACAATGGCGACAACGCCGAAGACACGGCAGTCAATGCCGGATTCAGAAGCTCTAAATCCGGACAGCGGAAAAAGCTATTCAAAAGAAACAATCCGGGCTCGTCCAGTCTGGACCGCATACTCGATCGCTCATGTCAAATTCACGGCACCCCCGATAAACCAGCCAACCACACCAACAGAGAATGCTGGGTGTTCAAACAGGCCGGCAAGGTGAATGCCAAAAACAAGGAAAAGGGACTGCATAGCGATGACGATGAGGAGCCCCGGCCGCCGAACACAGGAGGGCAAAAGAAATTTCCTCCTCAGGTGAAGACGGTAAACATGATATACACAACCCATATCCCCAAGCGGGAACGGAAGCGTGCACTAAGGGACGTCTATGCGATGGGGCCAGTCGCCCCAAAGTTCAACCCATGGTCGTCTTCTCCGATCACTTTCGATCGCAAGGACCATCCTACCAGTATCCGTCATGGCAGTTCTGCCGCATTGGCCCTTGACCCAATCATTGACGGATTCCACGTCACACGAGTCCTTATGGACGATGGCAGCGGCCTGAACCTGCTTTATCAGGATAGAGTGTTTAAAATGGGCATCGATCCCTCAAGGATCAAACCCACCAAAACCACCTTTAAAGGTGTAATACCAGGTGTAGAGGCCTATTGTACGGGCTCAATCACATTGGAAGTAGTCTTCGGATCTCCGGACAACTTCCGAAGCGAGGAGTTAATCTTCGATATCGTCCCCTTCTGTAGTGGTTATCATGCCCTACTAGGACGAACCGCATCCACTCGATTCAATGCGGTACCGCACTACGCATACCTCAAGCTCAAGATGCCAGGACCTCGCGGGGTTATAACAGTTAATGGAAACACAGAGCGCTCGCTCCGTACGGAGGAGCACACTGCGGCCCTCACAGCAGAAGTACAAAGCAGCCTCCTTAGGCAGACCGCCAATTTGGCGATAAAACCCCCGGACACCGTCAAGCGAGTCCAGAGTACCCTGCAACAGGATCGTCCGGCACGTCCAGAGCTCGACTAGCAATTCGGCCTCCGTCCTAGTCCCAGTCAAGCGGCGAAATTTGTGCCGCGCGTACATAATTACACACTAAAAATACCATGGGCATAGGCGGAGGCACGTCTACGACGTGGACCGCAATGCAGCTCAACCGCCCCGGGACCCGTATTCCTTCATCATTTTCTTTCTTTCAGGACCCAACTTTCTGGAAGCCCTTTCAGATAGCCGGATTATCGGACTCATCACGGGAGGGAAAAACCAAGGAGGTAAGAAGCTTTGACGTATAAGGGAATACCCGGGTGGTCTCTGATAATGATCGTTATACCTGTTTTATATACCCACACGTAGCTTACCCTTGGCTAGGACATGTTAAATAGTCCTATTTTGCTCTTCGCACTACTTGTATACATACGCTTTGACGTATTATTTAAATAACAATGGAAAAATATACAGCGTCAGCTTATTATTACATTTTCTTCATCTTTTTCCTTGATTCCTTATTTACTAAAAATTTGCACCCATACACTTTGGTATGTTCAGTTCGCCAAGGGCTTTAGTGTACCCCATAACACGGCAAGAAAAGTCTGAACACTTACGACAGTGTGGCACCCCGAACTTATAGCATTATATGCATCAGCTCCGAATCATGTCTTGGGTCAATAGTTGGGTTTGCCCGGCTCCCATGTTTTGGTTCCTTACGTTCCGCTATATCGGCTAAGGTAGCGCAGGGAGAACTACTGCGATTGTGTCCCAGTTCCTCTGGACGAGCACCTCAGTAGAGAAAGCCGAAAATTGACTGTCATGATGTGGCCAGAGCTGGTCGCTGTTCGAGAGGTCTCAAATCCTTAAAGATTTTTTCCGCTTCGGGCGAGGAATCGACCTTGTTCGATTTAGGCATGCATAGCACGCCAAGTTTGGCCTTTCGAATACTAGGGGCTTCGCCAAAATTTAAAATTGTAGACTTCTATGGCTAAGTGAGAGTGATAAAGCTGTATAGTCCGATTGCCTTGTTCGCTGCACTAAACGCCTCCTTAAAGGACCAAAAATTTGGTTAAAGAGTGTTTAGATTTATCCCAAACACCCCGGTACTAGCTACATGGGGGCAGAAGCCGACGACTGGCCAACTCTCAGATTTTATAAACGGCCGCACAAAAGGTAATATTTTAAATCAACACACGTTATATAGCGCACATGAACTCGTTTTTCATATTACAGGATGACATGAGTACATTTATTCAAATATTACATCCTTAGCAATTTCATCCGCCACAAGGCGGCCACGTGCACCCTTCAGGACACCCTCATAATACTTCTCAGGGTGACAGTGCTCTTTGCCCTTCGGCGGCCCCTCCGTCACCAGCTTCTCGGCGTCCATCTTCGCCCAGTGCACTTTCGCACGGGCGAAGGCCCTGCGTGCACCTTCAATGCATACGGACCGCTTGACTACAAGCCGCGGACAGGCATTTACCATCCGCTTTACAAGGCCGAAGTAGCTGCCGGGTAGGGGCTCGCCAGGCCACAGCCGGACTATAAGGTCCTTCATGGCCAGTTTGGCCGCCTTGTGGAGTTCGACCAGTTGCTTCAGCTGGTCGCTCAAAGACACTCGATGTTCGGCCCCAATATACTGGGACCAGAGTAGCTTCTCCGTCGAGCTCCCTTCCTCAGCACGGTAGAACTCCGCGGCATCCGATATACTGCGCGGCAGATCTGCGAACGCTCCTGGAGAGCTCCGAATTCAGGTAAGTAAAAGGAAAGTCTCCTTCACATGCTTGCTTTGCATAATGAATGCCTTACCTGCCGCTATCTTCTTGGCCGCCTGGATCTCCTGGAGGGCCTTTTGGGCTTCGGCCTTGGCGTCTTGCACGCTCTGGAGGGCCTTCGCAAGCTCGGACTCTTGCGTCTTGGAGTCACGCTCCAAGGACTCGAATTTTTTGACGAAGTCCTGGAGCTCTTGCTGGACCTCATTTACCCGAGCCTCCTGCTTCTCGCGCTCGGTGCGCTCCTTGGCCGCCTTGTCTTCGGCCTCAGACAACACCTTCTTAAGGGCCGCCACTTCGGTCATGGCCCCTATTAAAATTCATGATGCTTCTATTAGCATCAACGATTTTACTTTATATAACACACGGACGGGGCATCACTTAACTTTGTTCTCCTTGAGCTGCCTCTTCACGAGGACGATCTCTTCCTTGGCCCACCCCAGGTCCCGCTTCAGTCCAGAGACTTCCGCAGTGCGGGCAGCAGCGGCCAGCAGCGACGCCTGCTTATTCACATACACATAATATGATTAGACTCCTGTGGATGTTATTTGATCCTCTGTTCGGCCTTTCTTTTCGAACACCAAACAGAGCATCAGGGGCTACTATCTATGCTATGATATTTCCTTGTAGTGTGATTACTTACCTCCAAACCTATTAGGAGGCTGGCGCAGGCTTCGGTCAATCCGCTTTTGGCGGACCGAACCTTCTCAATCACCGTACTCATAAGAGTACGGTGCTCTTCGTCAATGGAAGCGCCGCGAAGCGCTTCCAGCAAATTGTCCGATGCCTCTGGTTGGACAGAGGCCCTCATAATAGGCGGCTCACCCTCCTTAGCGAGGGGTTGCCTACCTGAATCCGGAACCATTGGACGTTCCGGCGCAGTATCCGGCCGGGGGCCGGACTTGCTGCGGCCCCCGTCGTCAAGATCCATGGGGGTCTTTCCCCCCATGTGCCCGGCGTCTCGGATTTTGCCTTGGGGCATCTCCAGAACCATCTCCCCCTGCTCCGGTATCCTCTAAGACAACACCTCGGTGTCGTCTGCAGGCCGGGGGGAGGTGGCCATCGGGAGCGAATAGCTATTCATCTCTGACTGAGTCAAAGACCCATTCGAGGAGGATACGTTGATGTGGGCTTTGGATGGACTGAACAATCACATTTGACATGATAAGAAGCAATAAAGCAAAACATACTGGAAGCATTATAGTGTCCGGATACTTACAACTTCGCTCGGGGCTTGTCCCTGCGCAACCACTCCTCGTCGCTGTAGGCGGCTGTTGTGGATTGGTCTGGAGGAAGGGTCCTTCCCTTCTTAGACCCTTCGGCCTCCCCAGATGGGGCGACCTTTCTTTTCTTCTCCTCCCTGGTTGGGGAAGGAATTTCCTCTTCCCCCTCCTCGTCGTCGTTGGAGGAGTGCGCCTCGGTGTCTTCGGACAATGTGTCCGATGCAGCCTTGCACCGGAGACCTTTCCTGGTCCCTGTGGCCTTCTTCTTGGCCTTTTTCCCCGGCACCTCGTAAGGAGCCGGAAACAACATCTCCGTCAGGAGAGCAGTTTCCGGATCTTCAGGTAGCGGAGCCGGACATCCGATCCGCTCCGCTGTCGCCACATAGTCATGTTAAATCAGTATGGTGGCTTAGATTCCTCCCGTGAACTTATTGGGAGAGGCACATTTTGTGAAATATAGAGAGCTTACCGGATTGGCGGGGCTCTTTGCACTGAGTCCGCGGTCCTCGGTAGTGGGAGGAGGTACTTCAGCGGCCTTGAACAGCACCTTCCAGACGTCTTTGTGCGTCGTGTCGAAGAGCTCTCACAGTGTCTGGTGTTTGGCGGAATCGAACTCCCACATATTGAATGCCCATCTTTGACACGGGAGGATCCGGCGGAAGAGCATGACCTGGACCATGTTGACAAGCTTGATCTTCTTGCTTATCATATTTTTGACACAGTTCTGGAGTCCGGTCAGCTCCGTAGGTGCACCCCAGGCTAAGCCCTTCTTTTTCCAGGAGGTGAGCCGCATGGGGATACCGGATCGGAATTCGGGGGCCGCCGCCCAGTTGGCGTCGCGTGGCTCGGTGATGTAGAACCACCCCGACTGCCACCCCTTCACGGTCTCCACGTAGGAGCCTTCGAGCCAGGTAACATTGGGCATCATGCCCACCATGGCACCTCCACACTCCGCTTGCTGGACGACCACTATCTTCGGCTTCATGTTGAAGATCTTCAGCCACAGGCCCAAGTGGGGCTTGATGCAGAGGAAGGCCTGACACACGACGATAAACGCCAAGTGTTGAGGATGAAATTTGGGGCCAGATCATGAAAATCTATCCCATTGTAAAACATGAGCCCGCGGACAAATGGGTGGAGAGGAAATCCCATTCCGCGGATGAAGTGGGGGAGAAACACAACCCTCTCGTGGGATTCTAGAGTAGGGATGATCTGCCCTTCGTCCGGGAGCTGGTGCCCGATGTCTGCGGCTAAGTATCCGGCCTACCGGAGCTTTGTGATGTCCTCCTCTGTAACGGAGGAGGCCATCCACTTGCCTCCTGCTCCAGACATGTCTGGAATGGCTTTACGGAGAAGATGAGAACTTGGGTGCTGGAGCTCGAGAGTGCGAGAATGGATGAGCGAAGGAGGAAGAAGGCATGGGTGAAAAAAGGGAATCCCTATCACTTTATAAAGGCGGTAGAAACTGTGCGCCTCCCCACTCGCCCGTTAAAATCGCTTATTCCCCAAGCGCCACGATTGATGGCGCGGTTGGGTTACCGACGCCCGTATTGATGAGAATCCCGCGATAAGGGGACACGATCTCTGCTTCAACATGACGTGCCAAGGAAACTGCGTCACAATATGTGCAGTAGCTGGTTGCGAAAAACGGTTCGAATAAATGACTGGGCCGTGGCGTGATGTCACCCTACGAAAAGTTGTCAGCAGATTAGATTTGTGGAATAACTCTCTACGATGGTATGTGCAATTTGTTTTGCAGAGCCGGACACGACCCTAGTGTTCAAAATCTTCTATGGAGTATTCGGAGAAGGAACCCGCCTTGCAATGCCGAAGACAATCTGCGTGCCGGACTAATCGTCATTGAAGCCTAATTCAGGGGCTACTGAGGGAGTCCGGGATTAAGGGGTCCTCGGACAGCCAGACTATATACTTTGGCCGGACTATTGGACTATGAAGATACAAGATTGAAGACTTTGTCCCGTGTCCGGATGGGACTCTCCTTTGTGTGGAAGGCAAGCTTGGCGATTCAGATATGTAGATCTCCTTCTCTGTAACCGACTCTGTGTAACCCTAGCCCCGTCCGGTGTCTATATAAACCGGAGGGTTTAGTCTGTAGGACAACAACAATCATAATCATTGGCTAGCTTCTAGGGTTTAGCCTCTACGATCTCATAGTAGATCAACTCTTGTAATATTCATATCATCAAGATCAATCAAGCAAGAAGTAGGGTATTACCTCCATTGAGAGGGCCCGAACCTGGGTAAACATCGTGTCCCCCACCTCCTGTTACCATTAGCCTTAGATGCACAGTTCGGAACCCCCTACCCGGGATCCGCCGGTTTTGACACTGACAACACCCCTAAAGAATTTCATCACAAAGTCGATGGAGGTGCGCCAGTGTTGTTGGGGTCGGTTGTTGGAGCAGGGCCTGCCGCAGCGTCGTCCAGATCTTCATTTTCATCAGTATCCCGGGATGAGGAATATGAGCTGGGCACCAAAGGAGGAACTTCAACCTTCTTGAATTTCTTCGGAGGAGGCTTAGACCAGCTGAAGTCCTACTTGAAGCCCATCTGCTTGAGATCCTCATCACCATAGAGATGAGATAGAATAGCCCAGGTGTGATCAAAAACTTCATTGAGGTAGTAATGGTTCTTCTTCACTGAATTATATGTGGCAGTCATGTTGTGAAGAATTGAACCAAACTGACGCTTTACCCATTTATGATTGTGATCCACCTTTTGATGAAGACTGAGGAGAAGCTCACGATCAGTCATCACCCTTGGAACTGTTCCCTGAGGACTTTGCTTAGATGCATTGGCGGCAGAATCATGAGTAGTAGAGTCATCATTGGTGGAGTATGAAGCAGCTTTGCAAAACTATCCATCCAATGGACGATTGCCCTCATCAATAATTGCAGTGGCCTTGCCCTTCTCATCAGCAGAGGAAAATGTCCATTTGAGGACTTCAATTGGGGGCAAGTAACTGCCATGGTTGAGTGTATCAGCTTTATAGTTGAGTGAAGACCTTGATCTGATGAATCTCATAATCCAAGGAGCGTAAGGCTTCAACTCAAATGGGGACATTGCAACGTTTGCCAAAGTCCTCGTGAAGAAATCATGGTAGTTCACGGGAATATCATGCATGATGTTGAAAAGAAGATTCTTCACGATGCCAACAACTTCTTCATCATTCGAGTCATGGCCTTTGATTGGACTCAATGTCTTTGTCAGAATGCGGTAGACTATCCTAGGCACATATTGCAATTCCTTCACAAGGAACTTTGTCCTTGAGGCTTGACCAGGCTTCAATGGCTTCATCAACACTTGCATAAAGTGATCAAACAGTTCAGTTTCAGAATAGATGAGACGTGCACCTTCTAGGGAAGGACTGACAGGCATCGCATGAAGCAATTCAGTGGCCGGTGCCTTGTAGTGAGTATTTTCGGTCAGCCAGTCCAACACCCATGAGTTCATATCTTCAGCATTGCCAGTGATGTGTAGCGTCGCATAAAATTGAAGAATGAGTTCTTCATTCCAATCACAAATGTCAGTGCAGAAGTTTAGCAGTCCAGCATCATGAATAGCAGCGAGGACTGGCGTGAAGCAAGGCAGTTATTCCATATCCAAGTGAGGAATATGCTCATGGTCGAAGACTTTGTCTTTGTTGAAAAGCACTGAAGAATAGAAATTTGCTTGACTGGCTGTCCAGAAGCGCTTCCTCCTCAGACGAGCAGAATTATAGGGATTGTAGTCAGTGAAGAATACATGCTCATTGAAGAAGGCATCAGCCTTGAACATTGAAGTCTTGGAGAATGGATTCTTCGGCTTGGGCTGAGGAGTGTTAGTGAGTTGCAAGACAACCTCTGGAATCACAATTTCTGGAGCCGCAGGCTGAGGAATTTCAGTTTCTGCTTCATTTGCAGCCTGGGCCTCCATTTCTTCAGTAGCATTTTCATCAGCACTAGTGGCTGGAATCTCTTCATGAATGGAAGGGGCAGTATGTATTTCTTTAGAGCCCATCTAAACTTCTGTTGGTGCTGGGGACTGAGGAATTTGCTGTAGTGGTGTGAACAAAGGAGAGTTGGGGTGTTGACTATCCCAAAAATCATCGTTCATCACTAGAGTGGTGCTTCCAATGTCCACATCCTCATCCACTTCCATTTCTTCAATGCCGGCCTCTTCAGCAGTGAACTGAGGCGTTGGCGATGATACCTGAGGGGTTGAAGTAATAACATCAGCTTCAATTTCTTCATCCATCTGCTCTGTGGAAGCAGTAGAGGGATCTTCTTCAGCAGATTCTTCAGGAATATGATATTCTTCACCAAAAGGAACAATTTTCTTTGATGGCATGCTTTCAAGAGGAACAACATCAATGGGATTGTCAATGGAGCTTGTCAAAATCTTCGCCTTCTTGGGTGCAGAAGATTCTGAGGCAGCTGATGCTTTCCTCTTCTTCAGAGCAGCTCGCTCCGCAGCTTTGGTTTTCTTCACCTCCAGAGCAGAAGGAAGAACTAGGCTTGGTGTTGGTGTAGGAGGAGCTGAGGAAATTGGGGCAATTTCTTCAGGAACATTAACAGATGCTTCAGCTGGCATAGCAGATTCTTCAGGCGCAACACTGGTGGTTGCCCTGGCAATATCGTCAGGCGGAGTTCTTCTATATCTTGCAATCAAATTCCTCAATATTTAGTACTTTCAATTCATATGTTATCCCCGTTGAAAACTTAACCTATATTGTCATCAATCACCAAAAAGGGGGAGATTGTAAGTGCATCTAGTGCCCCTTAGTGATTTTGGTGTATTGAAGACTTATAGGTTAAGGGTCTGATATGTTTGTTAGTGTACACAGGTTCTATAAGTCGAATAGGAGTTTGATATTTACAGCGAAAGTCGACCGCTAAAAATGAATGTCTTCGACTGAAGACTTTAGTCCTACTGAAGACTTTGAAAGTGATGAAATTGGTGTGACCTTGAAAACTTGGATATTCATGCGACGAATCTGAAGCGTGAAGACTTTTGTTTTCGTAGTTTCATTTTTCTCTTTCTTGAGTCATAGGAAACACCGTACTGTTAAAGGGGGTTGAGGTAATACTAAGGAAACTGATTTCCATGTGATGCTCATCTCAAAATCCTACACCTACCCAATCCTTCGAGTGAAGCCATTGGAAATCTCATATCAGTTCAATCAATTTCTTCAGTGACAAAGACGAAGATCTTCTAGTCTCTGAGGAATTTGTTTTGAGTGAGGAGTTAGGAATTCACAAGTGTGGATTGCCTACACAGTGAGGAACATGATAGCCCTGAGGAATTCGAACCTCAAAATATCCGACCGTTGTTGTGCCGCGCGCTAGCTGTTCCAAAATATCGTACCACCTTACGGTCATATCTGCCAAGGGCATTTATGTCTTATCATGTCGGGCTGCTCCCTAGGCTATAAATAGCCGCCCCCTACAACCACTAGCTGGTTGGTTGCTCCGAGAGAAACTGACACTTGTCATTTGGGAGCATCCCATCGCCCGAGGACTTTGAGCGAAAATCATCAAGTGAGGAAAACCCAAACCCAAACCTACAAGCCCCAAAGTGATTGAGCATCACTGAATAGATTGTTCCTATGTGGGATCGATGCTTGTTACCTTTGAGGACTGTGTATCGTCCAGACGGTTAGGCGTCATGGTCTGAGCATCTAAGAGGAATTGTGGATTGCCGAGTGACCAAGTCTGTGAAGGTTTGGAAGTCACCTGTGAAGACTTACCACTACTGTTGGGCGAGGTCTGTGTGATCTTAGCTCAAGGAGAATATTGTGAGGATTGTTTTTTCTTCATCCTGCTTATCCCGTGTTTACGCTTTCTTTACTCTGTGTTTGTCTTTCATTTCATCACGACGACTATGTTGTTGCTCTGTTATGCTTATACCTGAGTACTTATTCTCTGCAAGTAGTTCTTCGCTTAGGAATTTCCTCACCCTGAAATTCCTAAGTGATGAATTCCTAAAAATCGCCTATTCACCCCCCTCTAGTCGACATAACGCACTTTCAATTGGTATCAGAGCTTCACTTCCTCGAACTCGTCGCTGTCGTACTCGCGTCGGCCGCAGACATCTTCTCTCCGCCGCCGCCATAGACGTCTTCCTCCGCCAAGTTAGGGCGTGGAAGATCCGAGCCGACAAACTTCCAAATCTACACTTCTTGTTCATCGTGTTCTTCATCAAGGATAATTAAAAGTTACTTTTACCGCCTTTATTCTACTGATCATTTTCATCAAATCTTCAAAAGGTGTTTATTCTTCAACCTCCACACTCTAAACACCTAGCACCAATCTTATGTTCTTGATCTGTTTCTCTAAGTGACGTTTTTCTTCAAGATTCCTCAATTGTGTGAATCTCATGATCTGCACAACTCTGGAACCTAAGTCAAAGAACGCTTAGTGAAATTCTTAAAGACACATCGGGTCAATTTCCTCAAACTTGTTCAGTTTTACAAAAACTTCTGAGAACGCATATGACCTCTCCAAATTCTTCGCACCTATACTCTGTTCACAGGTACACATGTCTGCTGCTGAATCACTAGGTTCTCATCAACTTAACTCATTTGTAGCGTTCCTTGAAGAAAAGCTATATACTTCCTCAGAGAACTCAATTGTTCAAATTCCCCAGCTAAAGAAAATACCAGATGGTAAAAGGCCTCAGAAAGGAGGAAAGAAGCTTGAAGTAAACACTGCCTTTGAGATCCCTGCTGACATCTATGCAAGGTACTGCACGCCTGATGAGGCAACTAACGTCAAGGAGAATAAAAATGAGTGCAAAGTGCGCATCCAAAGGATTGAAAGAAGATGGGCAAGAGAATGGAGGGAGTACAGATATGTCACTCCCAAATACATGAAGAAATTCGCTCTTCACCCTCCATGCTCAAGACCACATCTGGCACTTGGGCAAAGAGCTGATCCAACAAGACTTAAACGTGGTGAGGATTATGCTAATGAACGGGCCAGGCGGCAAGCTAAATTGGCCAAGCAGACCAAAGAAGCAGTGAAGAAATTCAACGAGGATTCTGCTGCTGTCGCTGCCGAGGCTTCTTCAAGCAAGAAGGCTATGCCCAAGAAGCCTGCCCGCATACTTCCAAGTTCCTCAGCAATGCCCTCACGGCCAAGTTCTTCTTCAATGCCCTCACGGCCAAGCTCCTCTTTGCCACCAAGGCAAATTCCTCAAGCTGCCCCAGTTCCTCAGACTGCACAAATTCCTCGGGTTTCAAAACCCTCAGCTCCTCCGGCAAAATCCTCGGCACCTATGCCTCTCGCCACTTGCCAAAGGAACAGTGGCATATCAATTACCTCAGGAGCTTCTACAAGTTTTTCAACTCATCCTTCTTCAACCAGTCCCACATTGCTGAAGACCAAGGCCACTACTGGACGAGGCACTAGACCAAGTCCTCACAGGAAGCAGGTGGTCTTCCAAATTTCATCTGATGATGAGGCTGATGATGATGAATTAGGTGATATCATCAAGGACAGACAGCAGCGGGCTGCTAGAGCCAAAGGGAGTGATGTGCCCCTTCTATTGGATCTGAAGAAGATCCTAGATCTCATCGATCGTTGGCACAAAGATCCCAATGCTCCAATTCTAGAGGTGGGCCTCACTCCTGGACAAAGTCACATGGTGACGACGTTCATAGCTGAAGAAAAATGGAAATATGATCAAGCTAGAGTGGCTAAGAAAGCCTAGTACAAGAAGCAGCGCTTTCTGAAAGACAATGTTCTGAGTTTATCACCTGAGCAGCTCATCAGACTTCAATCTTAGATCAAAAAGCTCAGTGATGAATTTGACGCCTACAAGGCAGAATGGCTGGGAGCCAAGGTCAAATTCGTCAAAATGGTGAAGAAATTCACTTCAAATGCTGCTGAACCTGCGCACATTGAAGTCACTCCGACTGAAGCATCTGCACAAGCCACTGAAGGAAATGCCAGCACCGCTGATAAAAATCGGGCTGCTGATGAATCTGCAAGGGCTACTGAAGAAATTCCAGCCTCTGAAGAAATTGCCAGGGCAACCACTAGTGTTGCGCCTGAAGAATCTGCCAGGCCAGCTGAAGCATCTGTTGCTATGCCTGAAAATCATCAGTAGAATAAATGCGGTAAAAGTAACTTTTAATTACCCTTGATGAAGAACACGACGAACAAGAAGTGTAGATTTGGAAGTTCGTCGGCGCGGATCTTCCACGTCCTAACTAGGCGGAGGAAGACGTCTACGGCGGCGGCTAGAGAAGATGTCCACGGCCGGCGCGAGTACGACGGGGACGAGGTCGAGGCAGTGAAGCTCTTCCTCACCGGCGATGATGGAAGTAGTAGCGGCGCTAGGTTTTGAGAAGCTCGAGCGAGGGAATGATGTCGAGCGGAGTAAAAATGAAGTGAGGAGGGGAGGGGGTATTTATAGCTGAGGTGAAAAACCGCTCGTGCGAGGAAATTGGACGAACGTGCCCCTGACCCTTCTCATTCGCGCGACATGTGTCACCCACATAGTGAGAGATGGCGATCGTGTGAGATCGTGGGTGAATAGATAAGTATATCATGGAATGCGTAATGGTTTGAGCGACAAAAGCCGAAAATTCAGATAAGAATATTTTAATGTTTCGTTCACAATTTCTTTAGCTAACAAGGACACAGGGAGGAATTTGAACGAGTTTCAAATAGAACGCACATGAAGAATTTGTGAACAAACTGGGTTGAGTTTAGCATAGAGGGGGATAAGGGTCCGATCACATTCACTCGGCAAAAAAAACAACTTAAAGAATTAGCAATAAGTGAATGCTGTAGAGGACATAAACTATATATATGTGTGTATATATATATATATATATATATATATATATATATATATATATATATATAGTCAATGAAGAACAACGATGGAAAGAGTGAAGACAATGCAAAGTTGAAGAATTTGAAAAACTGAGGAATTTCAAAAATGAAGAAAAACTCAAATTGAAGATTGTCAACTTTTGGTTGGTGGCGTAACCCACCGTATAAGAAAGCTGATTTTAGACACCGCGTACAACTCTCGTGTGGTTCTGAGAATAAATTTCTTGATTAATTTCTTCACACTTAGAGGGTTAGTCTTCATTGATTGAAGAAAAACGTTACTTCGTGTGTTGCACATGTAAGTCATCAAGTCAACATAAGTGTTAGGATGTGTGTCCTTTTCAAAGAACATTCGAAGATTCTAGGATATGTAGCTCACACCACAACTTGCTACATCTCATCTCATCCAAGGGCTTTGTGAATATATCGGCCAGCTGGTCTTCAGTATTTGCGTGGTCGATGGAGATGTCGCCCTTCAACACATGGTCACGAAGATGATGATGAATCTGGATGTGCTTTGTTTTCGAGTGCTGAACTGGGTTGTGAGCAATCATGATAGCACTCTCATTGTCGCATTAGAGTGTCACATTCTTCACATTCATGCCATAGTCCTTGAGTGTTTGCTTCATCCATAGTAATTGAGCACAGCAAGACCCAGCAGCAATGTACTCACCTTCTGCAGTGGAGAGTGATACGCAGTTCTGCTTCTTCAAGGACCAACATACCACGGATCGTCCGAGGAAATGACATGCCTGACGTTCACTTGCGGTCCACCGATCGCCAGCATAGTCGGAGTCTTAATATCCAATGAGATCAAAGGAAGAGCCTTGGGATACCATAATCCAGGTGTTGGTGTGTGAGCTAGATATCGAAGAATATGCTTCATAGCCTTATGGTGTGATTCCTTCGATGTAGCTTGAAATCGGGCACACATGCAAACACTAAGCATAATATCCGGCCTAGATGCACATATGTACAATAAAGAACCAATCATGGAATGGTATACCTTTTGATCGAAGTCTTTACCATTTTCATCAGTGCATAGATGGCCATTTGTGGGCATAGGGATTTTAACGCCTTTGCAATCTTGCATGCCGAATTTCCTCAACACATCCTTGTGGTATTTCTCCTGAGATATGAATATCCCATTGTATAGTTCTTGAATCTAAAGACCTAAGAAGAATTTCAATTCTCCCGTCATAGACATTTGATATTCTTCACTCATCATATAGGTAAATTCATCACTGTAACGTTAGTTAGTACAGCCAAAGATAATATCAGCAACATATATTTGGCACACGAACAATTCATCATCATATGTTTTGGTGAAAAGAGTTGGGTCGAGTGAACTGGGTTTGAAGCCTTTCTTCATGAGGAATTCCTTTAGTGTGTCATACTATGCCTGAGGTGCTTGCTTAAGGCCATAGAGGGCCTTGTTGAGTCTGTAGACATGATCTGGAAATTTTGGATCCTCAAAACCTGGTGGTTGAGCAACATATGCTTCTTCCTCAAGCTTACCATTGAGGAATGCACTTTTGACATCCATTTGATGTAAGATGATATTATGATGGTTACCATAAGCAAGCAATATGCGAATAGCCTCAAGTCTAGCAACAGGTGCAAGAGTTTCATCGAAATTAATTCCTTCAACCTGTGTATAGCCTTGAACTACAAGGCGAGCCTTATTCCTCATCACGAGGCCATTTTTGTCTTGTTTGTTGCGCTAGATCCATTTGGTACCGATGATGTTGTGCTTGCGTGGGTCTGGTCACTTGACAAGCTCCCACACATTGTTGAGCTCGAATTGATGCAATTCATCTTGCATGGCTTGAATCCACTCAGATTCCATGAATACTTCATCAACTTCAGTGGGCTCTTTGGTAGAGACAAACGCAAAATGCCCACAAAAGTTAGATAAATGTGATGCTTTTGAGCGCATGAGAGGACCTGGTGCGTTGATGTCATCGATGATCTTCTCGATCTGCACTTAGTTTGCAACGTGAGGATGTGTGGGTTGACGACTTTGCTTAGGCCCAACAGTTTCTTCAGGACCAGTTTCTTCAGTAGCACCAGTGGGGTTTTCTTCACGATCCGGAATGACTTCTTCAGCAGATTCTTTGGTAGGGATGACATCCTCAGTAGCTTTGAACTTGATGGATTCCACAGGTGACATTTCATCTAGCACAGGAGGTAGGTGCTCTCTTTGCGAGCCATTAGTTTCATCGAACCGCACATCTATAGTTTCAACAACCTTGTGATGATTGATGTTGAAGACTCTGTAGGTGTGCGAGTCCTTTCCGTAACCAAGCATAAAACCCTCATGTGCTTTTGGTGCAAATTTAGAGTGATCGTGAGGATCTCTAATCTAGCATTTAGCACCGAAGACTTTGAAATACCTTACATTGGGTTTCTTGTCAGTGAGGAGTTCATATGAGGTCTTTTTGAAGAATTTGTGAAGATATACCATGTTGATGATGTGGCACGCAGTATCAATTGCTTTAGGTCAGAAGCGCTGAGGTGTCTTGTATTCATCAAGCATAGTGCGAGCCATCTCAACAAGATTTCTGTTCTTGCGCTCCATGACGCCATTCTGCTGAGGAGTATACGGAGCAGATAATTCGTGAGTAATACCAAGCATGTCAAGATATTCATCGAGGCCAGTGTTCTTGAACTCGGTTCCATTATCACTCCTGATATGCTTGATCTTCACACCGAAGTTAGTGGTAGCCCTTGAGGAAAATCGTCTAAAGACTTCCTGCACTTCATTTTTGTAAGTGATGATATGCACCCATGTGTAACGAGAATAGTCATCAACTATGAAAAATCCATATAATGATGCAGAGCTATAGAACGTGGCATAATGAGTAGGGCCAAAGAGATCCATATGAAGTAATTCAACAGGATGAGAAGTGGTCATGATAGTCTTCGAGGGATGCTTGGCTCTGGTGATCATTCCAGCCTCACAAGCCCCACAAAGATGAATTTGACACCCTCGATGCCCGTGCTTCTTCCTCGCGAGTGTATGCAAGTTCCTCATCCCAGCATGACCAAGTCGTTGATGCCATAGCCAGCATTCTGAAGCTTTTGCAAGTAGACATGTGGTAGGCTGAGGTCCTGCAGAGAAATCAACAATATACAAGTCTCCTTTCCTAAAGCCTTTGAAGACTTTGGAGTTTTCAGATTCCATTAGCACAAGGCAACGATATTTGCCGAAGACAACAACCATATCAAGATCACAAAGCATTTAGACAGACATGAGGTTGAATCCTAAGGACTCGACAAGCATGACTTTGTCCATGTGTTTATCCTTTGAGATTGCAACCTTACCTAGACCCAATACCTTGCTTTTGCCTTTGTCAGCGTAGGTGGTATGCTTCAGATGAGATGGTGACAAATCTGTGTCCATAAATAAGTTCCTGTCACCAGTCATGTGATTTGTAAATCCACTATCGAGGACCCACTCAGTAGCTTTGGGTTGTTCATCCTACAGATGAATTAGTCCAACTTACGAACCCATATACTTCATCAGTGAAGAATATGATATCAATTTCATCAACAGTAACTTATATAGCAGTATGAGGATGTGAGAAATGAATGATTCATTTCTTCATGATTAGCTTGCGTCCTTTCAAGCACATTCAGGTCTCCAGCAAATTCTTCAGACGATTAAGTTCGTCTGGAGACCTGACCCTGCATAAGAGATTAGTTCTTTTTCTTCACCACCCACATCTGGAGGGGTGGCAAAGAGTTCATCATTCTGCGATCTCCATAAGAAAAAGATGGCATAGAAGCCAGTGCACTTTGTTTCATAGAAGAGTGGTTAGGATAAGCATATGAATAAGCAGAGAAATTCTTCGAGGACTTATGAACATAATGGTTTGAAGAATAATGCACATATTCATAGCCTTTATACTTTCCCTGCGAAAAAGAAGTGTTAGCACGATGATGTTCATATGAGGATTTTGATCCATGTGAGGAATTTGATACATATGAGGACTTGGATCCATAAGAAGATTTTGATCCATATGAAGAATTTGATATAGGGTTCCTATTCCTCATTGGTGGTGTCATGATGACACTCACCTGAAGATTTTCAAGGCATCTTTTGGGAACCCAGATATTCTTCATAGGGGGACCGTTCCTGCAGTTAGTTCCAACATATCGAGCAAATACTTTACCATTCTGATTCTTAAACAGTTTATATTGGAGTCAAATGACTCATTAGAGGATTATGAAGAATCACAGATAAAGCTAGATAAAGTTCATGGATCTACAGGAGGTCCTTTTGCAGCAACCCATGAGGTTTTGGGATACTGCTCAGGTTTTTAGTAGGTCCCATCAGCATTGAGTTTCCTCTCAAAGGCAATACCCTCTTTCCTAGGGTTCCTGTTCAAGATCTTCTTTTTGAGCACATCACATAGAGTCTGATACCCTTTGAGGCTTTTGTAAATGCATGTAACATACAGTTCCTTCAGCCCTGCATTATCGTCAGTGATACATGTGGTATCCTCAGATGAGGAATTTGTGACCACAGAGATAGTTGAAGAATTTGCAGCAATAAAAGCATTTGAACATTCAGGTGATGAATTAGCAGATTCACGCTCAATGCATTTCAGACATGGTGGAATAAATTCTTCCTGAGCGGAACTGATCTGTTGATCAAGCAATGAATCGTTTTCCTTCTGAAGATCTTCATAAGTCCCTTTTAACTTCTCGAGGTCTTGCTTTCTCTGAAGAAATTCATAAGAAAGCTTTTCATGATCAGTTAAGAGAGTGTTATGATGATTTTGAAGGTTGTCAAACCGACTTTGAAGTCTCTGAAGATTATCTGTCAGAGTCTTAGTTCGATTCAATTCCTCACCCAACAGGTCATCTCTTCTGTCTAGTTGATTTTGAATCTTTTCTAAAGCCTTCTGTTGTTTAACAACAATTTTAGCAAGTTTGGAATAGCTACGCTTGAGATTGTCATCAGATTTATCCTCACTAGAGTCAGAGAGGGAATGTTTGAGTACCTTGGCACCTTTTGCCATGAAGCAATAGGTGGGAGCATAGTAATCTACGCTCTTGTCAGCCGAGTTGGGGAAGTCATTTTCTTTAGTGTTGAAGATGAACATGCTGATGTAAGCAGTAGCAAGGGCTAGGCTCGCCACACTGGAGTCAGATTCCTCAAATTCCTCCTCTTCCACATTATCCTCAGATTCCGCTTCAGAGTCCATTTCCTTGCCAATGAATGCCCGGGCCTTCTTGGAACTGCTCTTCTTGTGAGATGAAGACTTTGAAGATTTTGATGATGAAGATTTTGAAGATTTCTTCTTCTTCTTTGAGTCATCAGAATCGTCATCTTTCTACTTCTTCTTCTTTGATTCCTTTTCCCACAGAGCACAATCAGGCATGTAGTGACCAGGTTTCTTGCATTTGTGGAAAGTTCTCTTTTTGTAGTCATGGGACGAGGAATCATCATTTCTTGAAGACTTTCCAAAATGACCGCGGTGAGGGAACTTCTGGAATTTCCTCACGAGCATTGCTAGCTCCTGGCTCAGTTCTTCAGGATCACCAAGGATGCTACCAGAATCCTCAGCTTTGGACTCAGATACTGCCATGGCCTTCAGTGCACGTGATCTTCCATAGCTCAGTCCATAGAGATCTCTCTTCTCAGCAAGTTGGAACTCATGAGTATTTAGCCTCTCGAGGATATCAGCGGGACCAAGTGACTTGTAATCAGCTCGTTCTTGAATCATCAGTGTGAGGGTACCGAATGAGGTGTCAAGTGAGCTCAGCAATTTCTTCACCACCTCATGGTCGGTGATGTCAGTGGCACCAAGTGCTTGAAGCTCATTTGAGATGTCAGTGAGACGATCGAAGGTTTGCTGAACATTTTCGTTGTCGAGTCTTTTGAAGCGGTTTAAGAGATTGTGAAGAACATCAACTCGAGAGTCACATTGAGTTGAGACTCCTTCGTTGACCTCGGACAGCCTGTCCCAAATCAGTTTACCAGTTTCTAGTGCACTCACCCTGCCGTACTGTCCTTTGCTCAGATGACCACATATGATATTCTTCGCTTGAGAATCAAGTTGCTTGAATCTCTTCACATCAGCAGCATTCAGAGACGGAGTGACTGAGGGAACGCCATTTTCCACAATGTACCAGCGATCGTTATCAATTGCCTCAAGATGCATGCCAATCTTGTTCTTCCAGTAGGGGTAGTCCGTCCCATCAATGGTAGGGCACCCAGCCGAGACCTTGATCATACTTGCAGTCGACATAACTAAAGCTCCAGGTGGTTAAACCAAAATCACACAGAACAAGGGAGTACCTTGCTCTGATACCAATTGAAAGTGCGTTATGTCGACTAGAGGTGGGGGTGAATAGGCGATTTTTATGAACTCTTCACTGAGGAATTTGAAGGTGAGGAAATTCCTAAGTGAAGAACTACTTGCAGTGGAATAAGTACTCAGGTATAAGCATAACAAAACAACAGCATACTCATCATGATGAAATGGAAGACAAACACAGAGTATAGAAAGCATAAACACATGATAAGCAGGATGAAGACAAAACGGACTGAAGAAATAGGAATGAGGAATTAGAGAAAGTCTTTAGTCAAAGTCTTCAAACAGTAATGATCAGGTACATCAACAGATAACTGAGGAAATGAAAGGGTTGAGGAAATAGAACTAGTAGGCTTGGTGAAGACAATGATTTGGTAGACCAGTTCCAACTGTTGTGACAGTTGTACGTCTGGTCGGAGCGGCTGAGTATTTAAACTCGAGGACACACAGTCCCAGACACAGAGTCCTCACCGTATTCTCCTTGAGCTAAGAACACACAGACCTCGCCCAACACTAGTGGTCAGTCTTCACAGGTGACTTCCAACCCTTCACAGACTTAGTCACTCGACAATCCACAATCCCTCTTGGATGCCGAGACCATGATGCCTAACCGTCTGGAGGATACACAGTCCTCAAAGGTAACAAGCATCAGTTCCACACAGGAACAATTTCTTCAGTGATGCTCAATCACTTTGGGGTTTGTAGGTTTGGGTTGGGTTTTCCTCACTTGATGATTTTCGCTCAAAGTCCTCGGAGGATGGGATGCTCTCAAATGAAAAGTGTCAATTTCTCTCGGAGCAACTAACCAGCTAGTGGTTGTTGGGGGCGGCTATTTATAGCCTAGGGAGCAACCCGACATGATAAGACATAAATGCCCTTGGCTGATATGGCCGTTAGGTGGTAGGATATTTTGGAATAGCTGGCGTGCGGCACAGCAACTGTCGGATATTTTGAGGTTTGAATTCCTTAGGGCTATCATGTTCCTCACTATGTAGGCAATTAGCACTGGCGAATTCCTAACTCCTCAGTCAGAACAAATTCCTCAGGGACCAGAAGATCTTCGTCTCTGTCAGTGAAGAAATCAACTGAACTGATATGAGATTTCCAATGGCTTCACTCGAAGGATTGGGTAGGTGTAGGATTTTGAGATGAGCATCACTTGGAAATCAGTTTCCTTAGTATTACCTCGACCCCCTTTAACAGTACGGTGTTCCTATGACTCAAGACAGAGAAAATGAAACTACGAAAACAAAAGTCTTCATGCTTCATATTCCTCACATGAATATCCAAGTCTTGAAGGTCACACCAATTTCTTCACTTTCAAAGTCTTTAGTAGAACCAAAGTCTTCAGTCGAAGACATTCATTTTTAGGGGTCGACTTTCACTGTAAATATCAAACTCCTCATTGACTTATAGAACCTGTGTACACTCACAAACACATTAGTCCCTTAACCTATAAGTCTTCAATACACCAAAATCACTAAGGGGCACTAGATGCACTTACAGACACCTAGATTAGATATGAATTCCTTCATCCACACTCTTTCATTCACTGCTTCTGAAGCAGCAATGTACTCCGCTTCGCACGTAGATCCCGCCATGATGCTCTGCTTGGAACTGCACCAACTGACAGCTCCTCCATTCAATAAAAATACGTATCCGGTTTGCGACTTAGAGTCATCAAAATCAGTGTCAAAGCTTGCATCGACATAACCGTTTACGACGAGCTCTTTCTCACCTCCATAAACGAGAAACATATCCTTAGTCCTTTTTAAGTATTTCTGGATGGTCTTGACCACTGTCCAGTGCTCCACTCCAGGATTACTTTGGTACCTCCCTGCTATGCTTATAGCAAGACATACATCAGGTCTGGTACACAACATTGCATACATGATAGAACCTATGGCTCAGGCATAGGGAATGACTTTCCTTTTCTCTCTATCTTCTGCAGTGGTCGGGCATTGAGTCTGACTCAACTTCACACCTTGTAACACATGCAATAACCCTTTCTTCAACTGATCCATTTTGAACTTCTTCAAAACTTTATCAAGGTATGTGCTTTGTGGAAGTCCAATTAAGTGTCTTGATATATCTCTATATATCTTTATGCCCAATATGTAAGAAGCTTCTCTGAGGTATTTCATAGAAAAACTCTTATTCAGGTATCCCTTTATGCTATCCAGAAATTCTATATCATTTCCAATCAACAATATGTCATCTACATGTAAGATTAGAAATGCTACAGAGCTCCCACTCACTTTCTTGTAAATACAGGCTTCTCCAAAAGTCTATATAAAACCATATGCTTTGGTCACACTATCAAAGCATTTATTCCAACTCCGAGAGGCTTGCACCAGTCCATAAATGGATTGCTGGAGCTTGCACACTTTGTTATCACCCTTTGGATCAACAAAACCTTCCGGTTGAATCATATACAACTCTTCTTCCAAAAATCCATTCAGGAATGTAGTTTTTACATCCATTTGCTAAATTTCATAATCATAAAATGCAGCAATTGCTAACATGATTCGAACAGACTTAAGCATCACTACGGGTGAGAAAGTCTCATCATAGTCAACTCCTTGAACTTGTTGAAAACCTTTTGCAACAAGTCGAGCTTTGTAAACAATAACATTACCGTCTGTGTCGGTCTTCTTCTTAAATATCCATTTCTTATCTATGGCTTGCCGATCATCGGGCAAGTCCACCAAAGTCCACACTTTGTTCTCATACATGGATCCCATCTCAGATTTCATGGCCTCAAGCCATTTCGCGGAATATGGGCTCATCATCGCTTCCTCATAGTTCGTAGGTTCGTCATGGTCTAGTAACATGACTTCAGGAACAGGATTACCGTACCACTCTGGTGCGGATCTTACTCTGGAAGACCTACGAAGTTCGGTAGTAGTTTGATCTGAAGTTTCATGATCATTATCATTAACTTCCTCACTAATTGGTGTAGGAATCACTGGAACTGATTTCTGTGATGAACTACTTTCCAATAAGGGAGAAGGTACAATTACCTCATCAAGTTCTACTTTCCTCCCACTCACTTCTTTCGAGAGAAACTCCTTCTCTAGAAAGGATCCATTCTTAGCAACAAAGATTTTTCCTTCGGATCTGTGATAGAAGGTGTACCCAACAATTTCCATTGGGTATCCTATGAAGACGCACTTCTCTGATTTGGGTTCGAGCTTATCAGGTTGAAGCTTTTTCACATAAGCATCACAGTCCCAAACTTTAAGAAACGACAACTTTGGTTTCTTGCCAAAACACAATTCATAAGGCGATGTCTCAACGGATTTTGATGGTGCCCTATTTAAAGTGAATGCAGCTGTCTCTAAAGCATAACCCCAAAACGATAGCGGTAAATCAGTAAGAGACATCATAGATCGCACCATCGGTTACGAAGTTCGGACACACCATTTCGCTGTGGTGTTCTAGGTGGCGTTAATTGTGAAGATATCCCATGTTGTTTCAAATGAAGACCAAACTCATAACTCAAATATTATTCTCCGATCATAGAAACTTTATTTTCTTGTTACGATGATTTTCCACTTCACTCTGAAATTCTTTCAACTTTTCAAATGTTTCAGACTTATGCTTCCTTAAGTAGATATAACCATATTTGCTCAAATCATTTGTGAAGGTAAGAAAATAACGATACCCACCACGAGCCTCAATACTCATTGGACCGCATACATCAGCATATATTATTTCCAATAAGTCAGTAGCTCGTTCCATTGTTCCGGAGAATGGAGTTTTAGTCATATTGCCCATAAGGCATGGTTCGCAAGCACCAAGTGATTCATAATCAAGTGATTCCAAAAGTCCATTAGCATGGAGTTTCTTCATGCGCTTTACACCGATATGACCCAAACAGCAGTGCCACAAATAAGTTGCACTATCATTATTAAACTTATATCTTTTGGTTTCAACACTATGAATATGTGTATCACTACTACCGAGATTCAACAAAAATAGACCACTCAGCAGGGGTGCATGACCATAAAAGATATTACTCATATAAATAGAACAACGATTATTCTCTGATTTAAATGAATAACGGTCTCGCATTAAACAAGATCTAGATATAACGTCCATGCTCAACGCTGTTACCAAATAACAATTATTCAGGTCTAAAACTAATCCCGATGATAGATGTAGAAGTAGCGTGCCGACCGCGATCACATCGACTTTGGAACCATTTCCCACGCGCATCGTCACCTCGTCCTTGGCCAATCTTCGCTTAATCCGTATCCCCTGTTT
Source organism: Triticum dicoccoides (assembly GCF_002162155.2). NCBI lineage: Eukaryota > Viridiplantae > Streptophyta > Magnoliopsida > Poales > Poaceae > Triticum > Triticum dicoccoides. Next base: position 220,551,625 of record NC_041393.1, on the reverse strand, counting down.
CGAGTTGCAAATATGAGCAACAGAACCAGTATCAAAAACCTAGGCGCTACTGCGAGCATTAGTTAAGTACACATCAATAACATGTACATCAAATATACCTTTCACTTTGCCATCCTTCTTATCCGCCAAATACTTGGGGCAGTTCCGCTTCCAGTGACCTGTCTCTTTGCAGTAGAAACACTCAGTTTCATGCTTAGGTCCAGACTTGGATTTCGTCTCTCAAGCAGCAACCTTTTTCCTGTTCTTCTTGAAGTTCCCCTTCTTCCCTTTACCCCTTTTCTTGAAACTAGTGGTCTTATTGACCATCAACACTTGATGCTCCTTTTTGATTTCTACCTCCGCGGCCTTTAGCATAGCGAAGATCTCGGGAATAGTCTTGTTCATCCCTTGCATATTATAGTTCATCACGAAGCCTTTATAGCTTGGTGGCAGTGATTGAAGAACTCTATCAATGACACAATCAACTGGAAGATCAACTCCCATTTGAGTCAAATGATTATGGTACCCAGACATTCTGAGTATGTGTTCATTGACAGAACTATTCTCCTCCGTTTTGTAGCTATAGAACTTGTTGGAGACTTCATATCTCTCAACTCGGGCATTTTCTTGAAATATTAACTTCAACTCTTGGAACATCTCATATGCTCCATGACATTCAAAACGTCTTTGAAGTCCCGATTCTAAGCCGTAAATCATGGCACACTGAACTATTGAGTAGTCATCAGCTTTGCTCTGCCAGACGTTCTTAATGTCATCAGTAGCATCTGAAGTAGGCCTGGCACCCAGCGGTGCTTCTAGGACGTAATTCTTCTATGCAGCAATGTCACGCCCAATATGCGATACTATCCTAAAGTGACTCGAAGGTCCCACCAAGGATAGAACCGCATATTGAAACGCTTTGCAAGGTGGATATCATTACATCAACATTACATAATAGATGGGGATACATACAAAAGGCATAAAATGACACATGAATACAACATCATATCATACATGATAACAACATCCGACTACAGATGAAACACAAACAGAAGCTCAAACGACATCCACCCTGCTAGCCCAGGCTGCCGACCTGGAACCTATCCCCTAATCGAAGCAGAAGCAGAAGAAGAACTCCAAAACAAGCAAAACATCGCTCTCGCGTCATGATCATCGCATACCTGTACCTGCAACTGTTGTTGTAGTAATCTGTGAGCCACAAGGACTCAGCAATCCCATTACCATGGGTATCAAGACTAGCAAAGCTTAATGGGAATGGAAAGGATAAGTGGTGAGGTTGCAGCAGCGAGTAAGCATATATGGTGGCTAACATATGCAAATAAGAGCGAGAAGAGACAAACGGAACGGTCCTGAAGCTAGCAATGATCAAGAAGTGATCCTGAACTCCTACTTACGTCAAACATAACCCAAAACCGTGTTCACTTCCCGGACTCCGCCGAAAAGAGACCATCACGGCTACACACGCGGTTGATGCGTTTTAATTCGTATCTAGTGTCAAGTTATCTACAACCGGACATTAACAAATTCCCATCTGCCGCATAACCGCGGGCACGGCTTTCAAAAGTTTATACCCTGTAGGGGTGTCCCAACTTAGCCCATTATAAGCTCTCAGGGTCAATGAAGGATATACCTTCTCCCAGGAAGACCCGATCAGACTCGGAATCCCGGTTTACAAGACATTTCGACAATGGTAAAACAAGACCAGCAAGACCGCCCGATGCGGCGACAATCCCGATAGGAGCTGCACATATCTTGTTCTCAGGGAAACACCGGATGAGACAGGCTATGAGTAAAACCAGACTTTGAGTTTCCCCGAGGTGGCCCCGCAGGCGGCTCGGTTTAGACCAACACTTAGACAAGCATTGGCCCGGGGGGGCTAAAATAAAGATGACCCTCGAGAGAGCGACTCCCAAGGGAAAAGTAGGTGGTGGTGAGGCAAATGGTAAAACCAAGGTTGGGCCTTGCTGGAGGAGTTTTATTCAAAGCGAACTATCAAGGGGGTCCCATAAATCACCCAACGGTGTAAGGAATGCAAAATCCGGGAACATAATGCCGATATGGCAGAAACTAAGGTGGCAAGAGTGGAACAAAACACCAGGCATAAGGCCGAGCCTACCACCCTTTACCAAGTATATAGATGCATTAATTAAATAAGAGATATTGTGATATCCCAACATAATCCTGTCCACCATGGAGCAATCTTCAACTTCACCTGCAACTAACAACGCTATAAGAGGGGCTGAGCAAAAGCGGTAACATAGCCAAGCAAGGGTTCGCTAGGAAGGGTGAAAAGATTAGAGGCTGAGATGGCAAATTGGGGAGGCTTGAAGAACAAGTGATAGTTAGCGCAACAAAGCGATAGAACGAAGAAACTAGTATAGCAATGATAGTAATGAGATCCAAGGTGACGGTCATCTTGCCTGAAATCCCGCAAGGAAGAAGAACGAGTCCATGAAGAAGATGAAGCCACGAAGACGAACCAAGCGTAGACGAACGAATCCTCACGATCGCAACGAAACGGGAACTATCTAGAAGAAGCACACAACATGGTAAACACACCATACATGAACAAGGCATGATGCTCAACCAAGTATGATGCATGACAAGGCTACATGAAGCTACTCATGGCAAGAGATGATGCATACAAGAGCAACATATCAAAGCAAGTTGAAATGAGGCCGGAAACGACATATAACAATTCCGGTAAGTCCTCATATGCAAATTTGGAAATTGGTCCAGATCTGAATAAACCTTATGTTCAAGTTGTTAAACAGCAAGTTAAGATGCACCAAGATGATCTACACGAGATTCTAGTCAAGTTACATATAAAGTTCATTTAATTCGGAGCTACAGCATAGAAGATATGAGCAAAACTAGTTAAACATGACATTGATGCAAAATGCATACACACATCAAGCAAACAGTCTCAAAACATGGATGCAACATGATAATATGAAACTACATGCAACACTGAGCAAGTTTCATATAGAACACACTCAAAACGGAGCAACGGTTCAACACATACACATGAAACAAGTTTAAAGGACAATCTGTCCAAAACAGCAACTAGGCATCTAGCAAGCATTAAACAATATGCTACAACATCTCAACGTTAAAACAAAAGGCATGGACATGAAGTGCAGGTAAAGCATGACAAAACATGAACACTGAGCTATCTCCATAAAACACTAGAACATGCTCAAAAAGACATGGCAAGATTGCAAATAATAACAGTTTACAGGCTTAGCAGAAATAACATAAGGTTGCAATGTTTAGAGCTATCAAACAACATGCTACAGGTAATGATCATAGAAACTTAAGGCATGGCATGATACTACTAAATGCATAGAACAAAAGTCCTTTACTGACCATGAGCCAAAAAGGATCAGAAGATATGATGGCACCCATGTAAACATGGCAAATGATATGACAGATTCAAACATGGCAGGAACAACAATAAGTAGGCATGTTGGTGAGCTTGTACAACTCACGACAGAGCATTACATGGCATGAAAAGGTAACTAACCGTAAGAAGACATGTTTATGAAGCTAAGAATGGCAAGAGAAAGTTCATAGGGTGCATGGATCACTAGCAAAGTTCATGGCAAAACTGAACTTAATGTTAACAGGCTGACAGCAACATTATTTAGCAATTTAAGAGCAAGATTACAACAAGCTACAGCAGGCTATAAATGCAACCAGGGGCAAGAATGGATAGAGCATGACATGTATAACAAAACATCCTTAGTGAACATCTCCAGATTATGCTTACAATGACTTGTAGGAGCAGGTTTACATAGCATCATAATATAGCAGATTCAGCCTAGCAAAACAGTAACAGTAAGTTCCCTACTTAACAAGCTTGATGCAGTCACTAAAAGACTCACAAAAATACATGGATGGCACCCCTGTAAGTATGACATAATGTAGTTCAAAACACATGTAGAGCTCATGCTCATAGGATGCACACACAAAATGCAACGAAATTGACAAAACATCAAGTTCTGTTAACAGACAACAGTCAACATCATATAGCACTCTTGCAACGATGGTTCGGGCATCAAGGTGAACTCAAACAAGCATGTCACAATGGAATGAAATGCAGAGCATCTCACAATGAACATTTTGATATATCATGCACACAAAACGGAGCAGCGCAGATGAAGTTATGGCATGTCAAACATGGCACCAGAATGCAAAATATTTCAGGACTTGGGCAAAATTCGGGGTCAACCTCAGTGGATCTGCATCTGGCGCGGATTTCGAGGCAGGCGGCAGCTCACCAGAGTTGTGGCCGGGGAAGTCGCCGGTGAGGTCGAGGGAGCACGGGAGGGCCGGATCTGGCCGGCCGGCGTGCTCCTCCGGCCGGGATCCACCGGATCTGGGCGCGGGGCGCGGTAGGAGCGGCGGGGCGGCGGAGATCTGGTGAGGTGGCTCGGGGCCGGCGGCGGGGGCAGGAGCGCGGGGCGCGGTGGCGCACGGCGGCAGAAGGCATCCGGGCGACGGCGGGGAGGCACCGGCAGGGC
>NC_041393.1:220501069-220546839 GCF_002162155.2 Triticum dicoccoides | reverse complement strand
GCAGGCGCGCCAATGGGAGGCGGCGCGGGTCGCGGGTCGCGGGCGCGCGGGGGACGGATGGGCCGCGGGGGCCGGCGACGGGCCAGGCGGGCCGGCGGCGTGGGGGCGGCGGACGTGCCATGTGGCAGGCCCTCGTTGGCTGCGGGCGGCGGCGGCGATTCGTCCGGAGGCGGCGGACATGTCCGGCGCGGTGGGAGGAGAATTTTTAGGGTTTCGTCTGCAAATTTCAGAGGGGGAGGTGTATTTATATGTAGAGGGAGCTAGGAGGCTCCAAATGAGGTGCGGTTTTCGCCACACGATCGTGATCGAACGGCCGAGAGCATGGAGGGGGTTTGTATGGGCTCATGAGCTATGGTGAAGGGGTGCTGGGCTGCAAAGAGAGAGGGGTTTCGGGCTACGCGGTTAACCGTTGGAGTATCAAACGACCTCCAAATGGCACGAAATTTGACGGGCGGTCTACCGGTGATATACCAAGGCCACTCGGAAAACCTCGGTCCATTCCGAGAACTTTTAACACCCGCTCACAACAAGAGACAAAAAGGGGGACGCCGGAGGACATGGGAGTGCCGGATTGCAAAACGGACAACGGGGAAAATGCTCGGATGCATGAGACGAACACGTATGCAATGCAATGCACATGATGACATGATAAAATGCAACACACAAGCAAATGACATGGAAATGACGGTGAATAACTGGCAGACACCTGGCGCATCGAATCCGGCGCGTTACAAGCAATGAGGATAATCCTCAAGTTACGGACCCAGTCCATGTAGTTGCTGCCATTATCTTTCAACTTAGCTTTCTCTAGGAACGCATTAAAATTCAAAAGAACGGTAGCACGGGCCATTGATCTACAACAACATAGGCATGCAAAATACTATCAGGTACTAAGTTCATGATAAATTAAAGTTCAATTAATCATATTACTTAAGAACTCCCACTTAGATTGACATCCCTATAATCATCTAAGTGATCACGTGATCCAAATCAACTAAACCATGTCCGATCATCACGTGAGATGGAGTAGTTTTCAATGGTGAACTTCACTATGTTGATCATATCTACTATATGATTCACGCTCGACCTCTCGGTCTCAGTGTTCCGAGGCCATATCTGCATATGCTAGGCTCGTCAAGTTTAACCCGAGTATTCTGCGTGTGCAAAACTGGCTTGCACCCGTTGTATGTGAACGTAGAGCTTATCACACTCGATCATCATGTGGTGTCTCGGCACAACGAACTGTAGCAACGGTGCATACTCAGGGAGAACACTTGTACCTTGAAATTTAGTAAGGGATCATCTTATAATGCTACCGACGTTCTAAGCAATATAAGATGCATAAAGGATAAACATCACATGCAATCAAAATATGTGACATGATATGGCCATCATCATCTTGTGCTCATGATCTCCATCACCGAAGCATCGTCATGATCTCCATCATCACTAGCGTGACACCTTGATCTCCATCGTAGCATCGTTGTCGTCTCACCAACTATTGTTACTATGACTATCGCTGTCGCTTAGTGATAAAGTAAAACAATTACATGGCGATGCATACAAGAAAGCGACAACCATATGGCTCCTGCCAGTTGCCGATAACTTTGTTACAAAACATGATCATCTCATACAACAATTTATATCACATCATGCCTTGACCATATCACATCACAGCAAGCCCTGCAAAAACAAGTTAGACGTCCTCTACTTTGTTGTTGCAAGTTTTACGTGGCTGCTACGGGCTTCTAGCAAGAACCGTTCTTACCTACGCATCAAAGCCACAACAATTTTTCGTCAAGTGTGCTGTTTTAACCTTCAACAAGGATCGGGCATAGCCACACTCGATTCAACTAAAGTTGGAGAAATAGACACTCACCAGCCAGCTATGTGCGAAGCATGTCGGTAGAACCAGTCTCGCATAAGCGTACGTGTAATGTCGGTCTGAGCCGCTTCATCTAATAATACCGCCAAATCAAAGTATGACGTGCTGGTAAGCAGTATGACTATTATCGCCCACAACTCTTTGTGTTCTACTCGTGCATATAACATCTACGCATAGACCTACCTCAGATGCCACTGTTGGGGAATGCGGTAATTTCAAAAATTTCCTACGATCACGCAAGATCTATCTAGGTGATGCATAGTAACGAGAGGGGAGAGTGTTGTCTATGTACCCTTGTAGACCGAAAGCGAAGCATTATGACAACACGGTTGATGTAGATGTACGTCTTCACGATCCAACCGATCCTAGGACCAAAGGTACGACACCTCCGCGATCTGCATAGGTTCAGCTCGGTGACGTCCCACAAACTCTAGATCTAGCTGAGGTCGAGGGAGAGTTTCATCAGCACGACGGCGTGTTGACATTCATGATAAAGTTACCGGCACGGGGTTTCGCCTAAGCACTACGATGGTATGACCGAGGTGGAAATCTGTGAAGGGGGGCACCACACGTGGCTAAAACAATTGTCATCTTATGTGTCCGAGGGTGCCCCCCTTCCCCCATATATAAAGGAGCAAGGGGGGATGCCAGCCGACCCTCATGGGGTGCGCCCCAAGTAGGATTCCTACTAGGAATCCTATTCCTACTAGGTTTCCAACAAGGGAAGAGAGGGGGAAGGAGGAAGGAAGAGGGGGAAGGGAAGGAAAGGGGGGCGCCGCCCCCCTTCCCTTGTCCTATTCAAATTCATGGGGGGGCAGCCCCTCCTGGCCCTTCCTCTTCTCCCACTAAGGCACATCTAGGCCCACTAGTTCCCCCGGGGTGTTCCAGTAACCCTCCGGCACTCCGGTTTGATCCGAAACTTCTCCAGAACACTTCCGGTGTCCGGATATAGTTTTCCAATATATTAATCTTTATGTCTCGACCATTTCGAGACTCCTCGTCATGCCCGTGATCATATCCAGGACTCCGAGCAATCTTTGATACATCATATCACATAAACTCATAATACCAATCGTCATCGAACGTTAAGCGTGCGGACCATAAGGGTTCGAGAACTATGAAGACATGACCGAGACATGTCTCTGGTCAATAATCAATAGTGGAACTTGGATCCTCATATTGGTTCGTACATATTCTAGAAAGATCTTTATCGGTCAAACCGCATAACAACATATGTTGTTCCCTTTGTCATCGGTATGCTACTTGCCCGAGATTCAATCATCGGTATCCCAATACCTAGTTCAATCTTGTTACCGACAAGTTTCTTTACTCGTTCCATAATACTTCATCCCGCAACTAACTCATTAGTCACAATGCTTGCAAGGCTTATAGTGATGAGTATTACCCAGAGGGCCCAGAGATACCTCTCCAAAACACGGAGTGACAAATCCTAATCTCGATCTATGCCAACCCAACAAACACCTTCAGAGACACCTGTAGAGCACCTTTATAATCACCCATTTACGTTGTGATGTTTAGTAGCACACAAAGTGTTCCTCCGGTATTCGGGAGTTGCATAATCTCATAGTCTGAGGAACTTGTATAAGTCACGAAGAAAGAGTAGCAATGAAACTAACACAATCGTAATGCTAAGCTAACAGATGGTTCATGTCCATCAGATCATTCTCCTAATGATGTGATCCTGTTCATCAAATGACAACGCATGTCTATGGTTAGGAAACATAACCATCTTTGATTAACGGGCTAGTCAAGTAGAGGCATACTAGGGACTATATGTTTTGTCTATGTATTCACACATGTACTAAGTTTCCGATTAATACAATTATAGCATGAATAATAAAAATTTATCATGAATTAAGGAAATAAATAATAACTTTATTATTGCCTCTAGGGCATATTTCCTTCAGTAGTCGCACTGTTAAAAGTAAGGACACGTTAAACCAATATTGTTTTCAATGTAATGCCTCCAGTAATATGAATCAATGGCACTGTTTTTCATGTCATGCTAAATTTACCATTAAGATAAGTTGCTGATTTTCATTACAAATGCAACTGTCCTGGACCGCCTACTCTCCCGTGCCCAAATACCAACTCTTTAGTAGCTGTTAATGTAATGTTGCTGGTAAAATGAAGGAATGGCACCATTAAAGTAATGTCGTACTTAACGGTTGTCATAGTTAATCCTAATGCCCACACTAATATCTAGCAATGTTGTTGCTTTAGAAATGGCTGTTGTCCTTGTAGGATCGCATGTTAAGGAGCATGCTTCGTTTCATTTGATGTATGTTTCATCACTTGTTAGTCACCCTCCTTTCCACCTTTTTTTGCAAACAGAGATATACATTTCATGCTTGATCTTAGTTGAACTACACAAATGATATGCAAATTATAGTTGAACATTCCACGAGCTTCACAACCCACCTTGATGTTGCTCAATTTTATTGCAACTAATGAAGAAGAAGCTGCTAGCTCATGGGACATTGCTTCATTTTAGGTGAACTGCACAAAAAGGTCCCATGAATTGAATCATCCATGTTGGTGACTGGTGTCATCCCTTCTATGATGGCGTTGACTGCAAATATGGTTTGCCAAAGATCCTACATGTTGAGTCTGCTCTTGTGCTACTATTTTGGCACTGCCAAGATAAAGCAGTAATGTTATTATTTTGCACCTTAATCTAGTGGCACTATTAATTTGAGGCAATGTTTTGGCACCGCTATGTCGTGGGGAAACTGGTGATCCACGAACACCTATGGGACCGGAGCCCCTTTCGGTTTGGTGGGGAGCGGAGATCGCACGAAGAGCAGATCGAGGCGAAGCACACGAGAAGTTTACCCAGCTTCGGAGCTCTCCGGAGAGATAATACTCCTACTACTGCTTGTTTGTCTATATTGAGTTCTGGCCCAAGCCGAGCGTGAGTGTTTCTGCCTCTCAGGTTCCGAACCCCCTCTACGTTGCGCATGGGCCTCCTCTTATACGCTAAAGGGGTCACCGACAGGTGGCAACGTAGGCGAGGGTAAAAGTGGAAAAGGGAGTTGCGATTGGTGCAACTACCTGTACAGTGAATCCTACCTAACCCTGACGGCAGGGGACAAGAGCATTTAATGCTCGTCTATGTCGTCCAAACAGTGCAGAAGGGACCGTCAGGGGTGCCACCATTCACCATGATGCTATTTCGCCAGCGTCGCTGGCCACCATGCACCCCTGGCTGCACAGCCATCCGCCAAGCGCCCCCGGAAAAGACCCCAGGGCGACACGTAGGTGGATGCGCTGGAGCGCGGGTACGGGATGGTTGCTTGCCGCGGCAAGCGCCTTGCCGCTGTCGCTGTCTTGTCGCGCCCGGGAGCTTGTCGCTCGCCGGGCCTTGCCGGGACGTGTGGCGCGTCGCGGCATGTTCCTTGAGATGCCTTAGTTGGCCTTCCCGGCAAGCTCCTCTTGCCGGGGGCTTGTTTCCTTGGCTTGGACATTTTGCTCTTGAGTGGCCGGTTGGCCTTCCCGGCAAGCTCCTCTTGCCGGGGCCTTTGCGTTCTTGAATGGCTCTGAAATAACCTTGGAGGACCTTGGCGGTCACCCGGCAAGCCCTTGCCGCGGGGTGCTGCAACTGCCCGTGCACAAGTTCGGGATACTAGGGTACCCCTACTCTAGTACACCGACACGCTAGTGCCACAGATTTTTTTTATATATCGAAAGAGGGGGTTTCCTCCGATTTAATTAAAGAAACACAGCCATAAAGAACCATTATCCGACAACATCTTAGTGTAAACGGGCAGTTGTCTAACTACTACTAGAATAGACTGGGTACTAGCAGGAGACAAGTTCGCCACATAAGCTAGGCGGGTAGGGGGACGCAGCACCAGCTCGACCAAGTTTGGATTACAACCCAAATGCTACCACAGAAACATTAGGGGGAAGATAGGGACTGAAAGAGCTAGCTTAAGCATCCCAGTCTAAGCACCCCCGCCCTCAATCCTTGTGAAGCACGGTACACCTAGCTTGCCACCTGCTCGAGCCTAGTGCCACTGATAGAATGAAGTAATAATACAGTAAAAATAGAGCGAGTGTTCTCTCTATCATTTCATTTCCAATGTAGATAAAGAAAGTTCTTCTCTTTGTTAGTATATGTTTCATCAACTAGTCCCATTGTTAATGTTGAAGTGTTTCTGCAAACTGGGGTGCTTAATTTTAGTTGATCTGCACAAAAATAGAGATTCGAATGTCTCAAGGCCCCTCCTTGTACTATCGCTGTACACTGATGTTCATCACTGGCAGAAGGTGTATCGGGGAGAATTGGGTCGATTACCAGCCTCAGGCCTACTGTACGATGCATCACAGGGCCCATCTCGCCCTCGCAGCATGGCATACTATGATACTATTGCAATATTTTATTCTATTTATTAGTGTATGTTTCATCAACTAGTGCCACTATAATGTAATCATGATTTTTCATTATCTGTGCAAATAGGGTTATTTAGCTGCATTTTGGTGGAACTGCACAAATGTACTGATGGATCCGGCATATATGCAGAGTGCGAGGTGTGCCAAGTAAAATTACCAACAGCAACCATGCTCCATCTAAGCATTGGCATCCACCACCACCAGTGGGATGTGTGGCGCTCTCTGTGGACGGATCTTTCTCGGCAACAAATCCCTAACCAAATAGTAGTAGCTTATATTGGCACTTTTCTAAGGAGTACTGTTTTCTGAAAGAAGCACCAATCTATTTTTATTTATTTGTACACAGTGTCACAACTTTGTTTTTGGTCCATAGCTATTTTAGGGTGATTGGCGTAGTACTCGGAAACTGATTGTAAGCATGATTTTCATTAGCCGTCACAGTGATTGTAAGCATGAGCAGATGGAAGTTTAGGTTAGTGCGAAGCCACTGGATTCTCCGTCGACCGAACCCAACTTCAAGAGGAGAAAAGCAGTTGGCCCGATGACGCTTCCCCGCCATCCTCTCCCTCGCCGTTCACATCGTCTCACGGGGCAGCTGTCTGCCGTCGAGGAATAGGAGGGGATTGCCCCCCCACCCAATAGTCGGGCATGTTGTGAATTGTTAGGAGGAGCTTAGGGTTGTCAGTATTTGCAGGTTGTGAATTGTGTTTTGTGTTGTGTATTTTGAGAGTCCTTTCATATATGAATGTCTTTTAAATTTCAGATTTGCAGTATTGAGCATATGAAGTATTTTATGAATTGTAGAGATCTATTTTTAGCACTTAAAATATGTAATTTCATATAAAAGTGCAGACAATGTGATTCTCATAGAAGAAACTGCAAGTTTCAGTTTCAGATAAAAACTGCAAGTTTCAGAGGCAGAGCATTTATACTAACACGCCCTTTTTAAACAGGGATAACATCATGTTGGAAGTTTTATTCATGGTCGAAAATGGAACTACCAGCCAGTTAACATCATGCTGATTAACATTCATGCATAGCACATCTTCATATGATGCACAGTCAAAAAGATATGCTATTTTCAAAATTCCCACACAATATCAAGTGTGCGAAAAACAGAGAAAACAAGGGAGAAAGTTTTGTCAAGTGTTGGACGTGGTGTTCATAGATGACAATGGGGACCAACATGCCAATAATGGCAAAGGCAAAAAAATTGGAGATATATTCACTTCATCAGGTGGAATCAAACCCGGGCGGAACATCGGTCAGGTAGTGTCACTTGGACACTGGACAATACTTCCTCCTCATGCAATACAGACGTTGGGGCCCATGGGTTTTTCAACATATTTACATTTTTTAGGTGGTTCAACGTAGTTACTAAAGGAGATAAATTTATAACGAAGCCGAGGAGCTGGCAGATATCATTTATTATCAGTGGGCTAGCAAGTATCTACTGGGTTGTGGGCAGCCCCGTCTAGGCTTTTTTTAACATGCGCAGCCCACGACATGCCAATTTGTATTTTCTTGAGGGCCATCATGTATCGACCGGCCTATGGACCTCCCATCCTAGGTTTTATTTTTCCTGAAACATTCGCAACCCAACTTATGTATTTTTTTGAAGAAAACACAGAGGTTTGTTCTATTTTTCTATATAAGAATAGGAACATTAGGTCCAACTTATGTTTCCCTTCTAACTATATATTATATATATTTATATTATTTTATATGTTATTATATATTATTGTTATTGTCATTATATATTTAACAGATGCTTACATATATAAGAAAACAATATACCACATCTTATTAACTTATAAAAATAAATTTTTAACAATAAAATCCTTGATTTTTTTACATCAAGGCAACGAAATTCCTGGTGAGTGTGTACAAAAGCTTGGTAAGATTTAAGGACCAATGTAATAATAAAGCACTTATTATTTAAATATATTTATAACAAAATGCTTAGCCCCTGTTTAGTTTTTGATAACATTGCTGCGCCCAACCGAAGATTATAATTAGAACCAGCCCAGCAAAGTCGTGTATTTTGAGAAAGTGCAAATGGGCTGTAATTTTTTAGGAAAAAATAAATAGGGACGCAACATTATTTGTTCAGCCAGCCCAGCAAATTCGTGTATTTCGAGAAAGTGAAAATGGGTTGTAGTTTTAAAAAAATGGGCCGCATGGACGCTACACACCCAACCCAACAAATGGACTGTAATTCTCAAAAAAAGATCAAATGGACTGTAAATACTAAAAAAAGTGGGTTGAATATGTGCCAAATTTTAGGAGGCTGAAATGTGGGCCAATAGGTCGAAGCCAACGCAAGTCGTTGTCAACTTAGTAAACAAATGATACTGACATCGATAGCCGTTGGAATTATATCCAACGACCAGCATCCATCTTCAATCTCTCACCTTCTTCCTCCAGCGCCACCGGGACCACCTGCTCCCGCCTCCTGCTGCTAGCAGCTCCTCTTAGCATGCTTCGCTGTGAAGTGCTACCCTACCATCGGCCAGGCCATCCCTCCACCCCTCCACACCTCCTAATCTTCTGCATCGACTGCCGAACCACGCCGCACTAGAACGAGTTAACCCTCGTACACCTCTCCGTCTGCGACTCCACTCCCATGTCTTCCCATCTCCGGCTAGTTGCTGTCCAGGGCCTCGCTGTCGTCCATCACCTAGGATGCGCTCGGTGCGGCATGGTCAACATGGTCAACAAATGAGAGTCATCGAAAGAGGACTCTATGTGGAGAGGCTGACAGTGGGGACGCACCAGGTCCATGGACGCACGCATGAAACCGCCTCCTTATTACGCGAAAATAAATTTATTCCTCCCCCTGAAAGCTGGGACCCACCATGTATATCTTCGGAAGGAAGGAAGTGCCTCCTTATTCCTGCCACTAACAGCTGGGACCCACCAGCTACATCTTCGCATGCAAGGAAGTGTGTCCATATTACGAAAAATGATTCTTCCCTCTGACAGCTAGGACCCACCAGCTATATCTTCACATGCAAGGAAGTGCCTTCTTATCCTCCCTGACAGCTGGGACCCACCCGGTCAAACCATATGTAGGGTTGTCTATCTGGTTACGAACGTGTACGTACATACTGGTCGATCGGTCTCTCTGCAGCGATGAACCGTGACCGAGTAAGGAGTGGCACATGTCATAGTAGAGGTGTGGACGTAGCATGTCATGTTGTTCCTTCTATATCGTGTACATGTACATACAACCATGCTGCAAGAAAGTAAATACGGCTACATATGTACATATGGGCGGGGTCTCAAACGCGTACAACGATGGCGTCCTATTCATCGGCAGCCAACCGACTGGGTTAGAATGAAGAAACTGCATCGGGTTCATCAGGAGGCAATGGAATGCGTCCTGTTCATCGGGAGCCAACCGGCTTGGATGGAACAGCCGAAACGAGGCATGGCGTGCTGCAAAACGAAGGAAACATCCTTCTGTTCAACCGCCTACGGTCAAAACAGGATACTGTTCACCAGGAGGGGTCTGGCATACCGCAAAACAGAGGAAATGGACTTATCTTTGTCCTGCTATGGTCGAAGCGGGCTCCTATTGATCGGGAGGGGTGTGGCGTACCGCAAAACAGAGGAAATGAACTTCTCTGCGACCTCCAACGGTCGAAACGGGGTTCATGTTCATCGGGAGGTGTGTGGCGTACCGCAAAACGAGAGTCCACGGGCTACTGTTCATCCACTGTCTACTGCCTCGCTCCAGCCTCCACGGGCTACTGTTCATCCACCGGCGACCTCCTCCAGCCTCTAAATGCAACTGTTCATTCACGGTGTCTCCCTCCTGCCTCCACCAGCAACTGTTCATCCATGGGCTCCTGTTCATCTAGCCTCCACCAGCTACTGTTCAACTAGGCCTCCACAGGCTACTACTCATTCATCCCTCCACCGGCTACTGTATAACCAGCCCCCATGGGGTCCTGTTCATCCACCCCCAACCGGCTCGATCGGGGTCATGTTCATCCAACGACAACAACCTCTACTATCACGGGGTCCTGTTCACCCAACCCCCATCGGGAACTGTTCATCCAACCCCCAACAACACTCACTATTCATCAAGAGGCAGCAGGTTCGATTAGCTTCAGTTAGCAGCAGTAGTGAAGGAATCGATCAATCGAGTTCAATTAATAGCCTGGGATTGATCGATCGCTCGGGTTCAGTAATGCGTAGCCAGTGCAATCGCTTGGGTTAAATAGGCGAACACCTCGCTCAGGATCAGTTAGAGCCCAACGCCTCGTACCCACTGCGTACGTGTACGAGAGAAACGTGCAATCCCTCCATGCTTCGCTCGGCCCCAACCACCCACCGTAATCGGGAGCTCGATATTTTCCTCGCCCTCGCTTCTACCACAATTTTTTCTGTCATGGACGGCCCAAAGAATGTCATGCAGCTACATCTCCGGCCCATATTGCTACAAATATTTAATCTCTAGGTGTGGTTGAATAGACAACTCAACTGCTAATATTTGCAAATATTCTTTGGCTCCCCTTGTGTCGAATCTATAAATTTGGGTTGAATACACTATCCTCGAAAACTATGTGACCCCCTATACTTGTGGGTTATCATGACCTTTTTCTGGAGCCGTTATCGGGGAGCATGGCTATATTTGTTGAGTCACTTGGGTCTATTATCTATTTATCACTATGAAGAATCTAAAAGATACCAAGAATAAGATTTTTCCCCTCTAATACAAGGGGAGGTAAGGAACTGCCATCTAGCTCTCACTTGATTCACCTTCTATTCGAGTAGACTTGCAACACCACCACATGTTATTAATCCTGATATGTCGGAAGTTGTTGATGATGCTACTTCTATGAATGCTACTCATGATGATGCCAGTACCTTGCTTGATGATAATATGCCACCAGGTGAATATCTTGATGAACAAATTGATAGAGCTAAAGATATGGAGCATACTGAAACTGATGAAGTACTTGTAACTGAAAATCTTGAAACACCTATTAGACCTAGCCCTCCTAGATATAAAATGCCTAAGATACCGGATGGTTATGTTATGGATGAGGAGACAGCTAGAGATTTTCTTGCTTGCAATGATAGAGATGATCTTAAGAAATTATTATGCAAACTGAAAGAGAAATCTTTGAATGCTAGAATGAAATGTGATCCTAGGTTTTCTACTTCACCTATCTTTGTTGATGATAAGGATTATGAATTCTCTATCGACCCAGAGTTAATTACTTTGGTTCAATCTGATCCTTTCCATGGCTATGAAACTGAAACTGTTGTGGAACACCTTACAAAATAAAATGATATAGCCACCCTATTTGCTCATGGAGATAAAATTCGCTACTACTATATTCTCAAATTATTTCCGTTCTCATTAAACGGTGATGCTAACATATGGTACAATACTCTTGCTCCTGGTTGTGTGCATAGCCCCTAGGATATGATTTATTACTTCTCTGAAAAATATTTTCCTGCTCATAAGAAACAAGCTGCCTTATAGGAAATATTTAACTTTGTGCAGATTGAAGAAGAGAGTCTCCCACAAGCTTGGGGGAGGCTTCTCCAATTGCTTAATGCTTTGCCTCATCATCTAGTTAAGAAAAAACAAATACTTGATATCTTCTATAATGGACTAATCGGTTCTTCTTGGGACTTCCTAGATAGTTGTGTTGGTTGTGTTTTCAGGGAACGAACTGTTAAACAAGCTGAGCAATTCTTGAATAACATATTGAAAAATTATGATGGTTGGACTCTTCCTGAACCACAGCTTAAACCCACTCTGAAGAAGAGGGGTATCTTATATCTCAGTCCTGAAGATATGCAAGAGGCAAAGAAAAGTATGAAAGAAAAAGGTATTAAAGCATAGGATGTTAAAAATCACCTCCTATTGAAGAGATACATGGACTTGATACACCACCACCCAAGGTGGTAGAGGTAAACTCTTCATTGAAATTTGATGAAAAGGTCAATCCTTATAATATGCATCCTAGTCAATGCCTTTATGAGTTTGATAACTACATTAGAAAACAAGATCACTTCAATGAAAATGTTATGAAACAATTGAAATACAACTCTGATATGATTACTCGCTTGAGTGACTTGTTATTTAGAATCCCTAATGATGTTAGAGGCGTAGAAAAACATGTTTCTATGGTTCACACTTAGTTAGAACAAGTTGCTAAATATCAAAGAGAGTTACTTGATGAAATGAACAACAATATCAATGATCATGCTATTAGAGTAGTAACTAGAGGAGGTAGAATAACTCACGAACCACTTTATCATGAGGCTCACCTAAAAGAATTCAACAAGACTCTCAAATAATTAACATTGATGCACCTAGTCCTTCTAGAAAGAAAAAGAAAAAGGAAAATAATTGGACTTTGCATACCTCTAGTGAACCTGAAATAGAAAAACCTTCTGAAGATAATAATGATGTCTCTATCTCAGACGCTGAAACTCAATCTGGTAATGAACATTCATCTAGTGATAATCAAAAACATAATGATGATGTTCATGAGGATACTCAACCAAACAACAATAAAGAACCAGATAATGATGTTGAGATAGAACCTGTTGTTGATCTTGATAACACACAACCTAAAAATAAAAGATATGATAAAAGAGACTTTGTTTCTAGAAACATGGAAGACAAAGAGAACCATAGGTTCAAAAACCCATGCCCTTTCCACCTAAACCAACCAAAAAGAAAGATGATGAAGAATTTGAACGCTTTGCTGAAATGCCTAGGCCAGTCTTTTTGCGCACCCGCTTGACTGATATTTTCAAGATGGCCCCTTATGCAAAATATATGAAAGACATTGATATGTCTCCAACGTATCTATAATTTATGAAGTATTATTGCCATGTTTACAACAATTTTATATGGTATTGGTATGATTTTATTAGAACTAACCCAGACTGACACTGTTTTCAGCAGAACTACCATGGTGTCAAAGTTCTCGGAATGGGCTGAAAATTAACGGTGATTTTTTATGGACCAAAAGAGACTCCTGAATCACTGGAGCTGGGCCAGGAAGTGGACGAGGAGTCTAGAAGCCCCCTAGACACGCCCTACCCCTAGGGCGCTAGCTCCAAGCTTGTGGGCTCCTCGGGAACCCCCCTAATGTGAGACCGATGCCAAAAATTCTTATAAATATAGAAACCTCCGAAAAGAAACCTAGATCAGAAGTTCCGCCACCGCAAGCCTTTGTATCCACGAAAATTAATCTAGGCCCTCTCCGATACCCTATCAGAGGGGGCCATCATCACCGGAGGTAATGGAGGAGGAAGCCGGAGGGGGCCATCATTACTATGGAGGCCAAGGACTAGAGGGATAACCTCTCCCCATTTAGGGGGAGGCCATGGAGGAGGAAGCACAAGGGGGAGACTCTCTCCCCCTCTCTCCTGGTGGCGCCGGAGTGCCGTGGGGGGAATCACTGCCACGGTGATCGTCTTCATCAACATCACCATCTTCATCACCTTCCTCATCTCTTTTAAGCGGTCCACTCTCCAGCACCCCGCTGTAATCCCCTACTTGAACATGGGGCTTTATGCCACATATTATGATCCAATGATGTGTTGCCATCCTATGATGTTTTTAGTAGATTTCTTTTGTCTTTTCGGTTGATTGATGATCTAGATTGGTTGAGTTGTATGTTTTATTTTGGTGTTGTCATATGGTGCTCTCCGTGTCGTGCACATGTGAGGGATTCCCGCTGTATGGTTTGCAATATGTTCACGATTTGCTTATAGTGGATTTCTAGAGTGATAGAAGCTTAAACCTGGGTAAGGGGGTTGTTTACGTATGGGAGTAAGGAGGACTTGATACTTTAATGCTATGGTTGGGTTTTACCTTAATGATCTTTAGTAGTTGCGGATGCTAGCTAGAGTTCCAATCATAAGTGCATATGATACAAGTAGAGAAAGTATGTTCGCTTCTGCCTCTCCCTCATATAAAATTGCAATAATGATTACCAATCTTGTTAACAATTGCCTAGGACAACTCCGCACATCGTTCCATCATTATTCCACACTCGCATTTGTAATATATTATAATATATTCTAACTTTATGTTGAAAGCACCTTATTTTATATTTTAGCTCTCCAATATCATGCAAAGCTATCCTCTTTATACCCAGAACGTAGTTTTATTTCTCGTTTCTAGATGAAAGCAAACGCTCGGTGTACGTAGAGTTGTATCGGTGGCAGATAAGACTTGATAGATTATTGATCTTACCTTTAGCTCCTTGTGGGTTCGACGCTCCATACTTATCACTTCCATCTTTGGAAATTGCTACGATGATTCCTTGCACTTGGAGATTATTAGACATCATCACTAATAAGAGAAAAATATCGGAAGCTGAAATCTCCACCATGCTTGCTAATTATTCTTTTAAGGATGGAGTACCTAAAAAACTTGGAGATCCGAGAATACCAACTATACCTTGCTCCATCAAAAGAAATTATGTCAAAACTACCTTGTGTGATTTAGGAGCATGTGTTAGTGTTATGCCTTTCTCTTTGTATAAAAGTCTTAATTTGAATAAACTCACACCTACTGAAATATCTTTGCAAATGGCTGGTAAATCAACTGCCATACCTATCGGTATTTCTGAGGATGTGCCCATTGTTGTTGCAGATGTTACCATCTTAACTGACTTTGTTATACTTGAGATGCCCGAGGATGACAACAAGTGGATTGTCCTTGGTAGAGCCTTTTTGAATACCGCAGGGCCTGTTATAGCAATAAAAGCAAGCCACTTTCCATATCAATGGTAATGAGCATATGGTGCACTTTTCGAAGAAACAATTCCAAGTGAATGGTATTAATGTTATTGAAAAATCTACGACAATCACTATTGGAAGTTTTCAACTACCTCTACCTACTGCCAAAAAGAAATATGATATACTTATTATTGGGGACATACATATCGCCGTTGAGGTAACTGCTACTTCTTGAGTTGCGTTGGTTTTTCCCTTGAAGAGGAAAGGATGAGGCAGCAAAGTAGAGATAAGTATTTCCCTCAGTTAGAGAACCAAGGTATCAATCCAGTAGGAGACAATGCACAAATCACCAATACCTGCAGAAACAATCAAACACTTGCACCCAACACGATAAAGGAGTTGTCAATCCCTTCATGGTCACTTGCAAAATTGAGATCTGATAGAGATAGATAAACAAAAGATAAAATATTTTTGAGTTTTTTGGTTTATAGAACTGAAATTAAAAGATTGCAAAATAGTAGATCGAATACCAATATGATGGAAAATAGACCCTGGGGCCAAAGGTTTCACTAGAGGCTTCTCTCAAGATGGCAAATAATACGGTGGGTGAACAAATTACTATCGAGCAATTGATACAAAAGCGCAAAGTTATGACGATATCCAAGGCAATGATTATGACATATAGGCATCACGTCTGTGTCAAGTAGACTGACTCCTGCCTGCATCTACTACTATTACTCCACACATCGACTAACTCCTGCCTGCATGTAGAGTATTAAGTTCATGAAGAACAGAGTAACGCTTTAAGTAAGATGACATGATGTAGAGTAATAAACTCAAGCAATATGATGTAAACCCCATCTTTTTATCCTCGATGGCAACAATACAATATGTGCCTTGTTGCCCCTACTGTTGCTGGGAAAGGACACCGCAAGATTGAACCCAAAGCTAAGCACTTCTCCCATTGCAAAAAAAACCAATCTAGTTGGCCAAACTAAACTGATAGTTCGAAGAGAATTACAAAGATATCAAATCATGCATATAAGAATTCAGAGAAGATTCAAATAATATTCATAGATAAGCTGATCATAGATCCACAATTCACCGGATCTCGACAAACACTCCGCAAAAGAAGATTACATCGGATAGATCTCCAAGAACATCGAGGAGAACATGGTATTGAGAATCAAAGAGAGAGAAGAAGCCATCTAGCTACTAGCTATGGACCCATAGATCTGAGGTAAACTACTCACGCTTCATCGGAAGGGCAATAGACTTGATGTAGAATCCTTCCATGATCGAATCCCCCTCCGGCAGGATGCCGGAAAAGGCCCCTAGATGGGATCTCATGGTAACAGAAGGTTGCTGCGGTGCAAAAGTGTTTTCGTGGATGCTTCTCGTGGTTTGGGAATATATGTGAATATATAGGAGGCAGAATTAGGTCAAGGAAGTCATGAGGGGCCCACAAGGCAAGGGGCGTGCCCTACCCCCTGGGCGCGCCCTCCCCCCTTGTCGCCGCCTCGTGGCTCTTCTGACTTGACCTCCAAGTCTCCTGGATGTCTTCCGGTCCAAGAAAAATCATCGCGATGGTTTTATTCCGTTTGGACTCCGTTTGGTATTCCTTTTTTGCGAAGCTCAAAAACAAGGAAAAAACAGAATTGGCACTGGGCTCTATGTGAATAGGTTAGTCCCAAAAATAATATAAAATAGTATATTAATGCATATAAAACATCCAAAACAGATAATATAATAGCATGGAACAACAAAAAATTATAGATACGTGGAGACGTATCAAGCATCCCCAAGCTTAATTCCTGCTCGTCCTCGAGTAGGTAAATGATAAAAACAAAAAAAATTGAGGTGGGATGCTACCTAACATATTTATCCACGTAATTTTCTTTATTTTGGCATGAATGTTTAGATCCATAAGATTCAAAACAAGACTTTAATATTGACATAAAAACAATTACTTCAAGCATACTAATAAAGCAATTATGTCATCTCAAAATAACATGGCCAAAGAAAGTTATCCCTACAAAATCATATAGTCTGGCTATGCTCCATCTTCATCACATAAAGTATTCAAATTATGCACAACCCCGGTTTCAGCCAAGCAATTGTTTCATACTTTAGTTTTCTCAAACCTTTTCAAGTTTCACGCAATACATGAGCGTGGGACATGGACATAGCACAATAGGTGGAATAGAATATGGTGGTTGTGGAGAAGACAAAAATAAGGAGATAGTCTCACATCTACTAGGCGTATCAATGGGCTATGGAGATGCCCATCAATAGATATCAATGTGAATGAGTAGGGATTGCCATGCAATAGATGCACTAGAGTTATAATTTTATGAAAGCTCAAAAGAAAACTAAGTGGGTGTGTATCCAACTTTCTTGCTCATGAAGACCTAGGGCAATTTGAGGAAGGCCATCGTTGGAATATAAAAGCCAAGTTCTATAATGAAAAATTCCCACTAGCATATGAAAGTGACAACATAGGAGACTCTCTATCATGAAGATCATGGTGCTACTTTGATGCAAAAGTGTGGAAAAAGGATAGTAACATTGCCCCTTCTCTCTTTTTCTCTCATTTTTTTGATTGGCTTCTTTGGCCTCCCTTTTATTTATTTTTCTCACATGGAACAATGCTCTAATAATGAAAATCATCACACTCTTATTTACTTACAACTCAAAAATTACGACTCGATACTTAGAACGAAAATATGACTATGTGAATGCCTCTGGCGGTGTAACGGGATGTGCAGTGACTCAAGAGTGACATTTATGAAAGAATTATGAAAGGTGGCTTTGCCACAGATACTATGTCAACTAAATGATCTTCCAAAGCAATATGACAATGATGGAGTGTGTCATAATAAAACGCAACGATCAAAAGTTGCATGGCAATATATCTCAAATGGCTATGGAAATACCATAATAGGTAGGCATGGTGGCTGTTTTGAGTAAGGTATATGGTGGGTGTATGGTACTGGCGAAAGTTGCGTGGTACTGAGAGGCTAGCAATGGTGGAAGGGTGAGAGTGTGTATAATCCATGGACTCAACATTAGCCATAAAGAACTCACATACTTATTGCAAAAATCTATTAGTCATCAAAATAAAGTACTACGCGCATGATCCTAGGGGAAGGGTTGGTAGGAGTTAACCATCGCGCGATCCCGACCTCCACACAAAGGATGACAATCAATAAATAAATCATGCTCCGACTTCGTTACATAACGGTTCACCATACGTGCATGCTACGAGAATCATAAACCTTAACACAAGTATTTCTCCAATCCACAATTACTCACTAGCATGACTCTAATATAACCATATTTATATCTCAAAACAATCATAAGGAATTAAACTTCTCTTAGTATTCAATGCACTTTAGTATGAAAGTTTTTATTATATCCCTCTGGATGCCTATCATATTAGGACTAAATTTATAACCAAAGCAAATTACCACGTTGTTTAGAGAGACTCTAAAAATAATATAAGTGAAGCATGAGAGTTCAATAATTTCTACCAAATAAAGCCACCGCCGTGCTCTAAAAAGATATAAGTGAAGCACTAGAGCAAAATTTCCTAGCTCAAAAGATATATGTGATGCGCATATAGTATTCTAATAAATCACGATTGATGCGTGTACCTCTAAAAATGTGTGTATAGAAAGGATGATTGTGGCAAACTAAAAATTAAAGACTCATATCATACAAGACGCTCCAAGCAAAACACATATCATGTGGGGAATAAAAATATAGCCTCAAGTGAAGTTACCGATAGACAAAGACAAAAGAGGGGATGCCTTCCGGGGCATCCCCAAGTTTAGGCTCTTGGTTGTCCTTGAATATTACCTTGGGGTGCCTAGGGAATCCCCAATCTTAGGCTCTTGCCACTCCTTATTCCATAGTCCATCAAATCCTTACCCCAAAACTTGAAAACATCACAACACAAAACTCAACAGAAAATCTTATGAGATCCGTTAGTATAAAAAAAATCACCACTTTTGGTACTGTTGTGAACTCATCCTTTATTTATATTGGTTTAATATCTAATGTATTCCAACTTTTCCATGGTTCATACCCCCTGATACTACCCATAGATTCATCAAAATAAGCAAACAACACATGGAAAACAGAATCTGTCAAAAACAGAACAGTTTGTAGCAACCAGAGAACTTCGAATACTTCTGTAACTCCAACAATTCTGAAAAAAATATGACAACCTGTGAAATTTATATACAAATCTTGTGTAAAAAATTCATATCAAAAAATCACGTTTATGTGAATTATGAAAATTATATTTCTATGTGCAAAAGTTTCTGTTTTTCAGCAAGATCAAATCAACTATCACCGTAAGCCATCCCAATGGTCTTACTTGGCACAAACACTAATTAAAACACAAAAACACATCTAACCAGAGGCTAGATGAATTATTTATTGCAAAACAGCAAGGAAAAATATTGGGTTGTCTCCCAACAAGCGCCTTTCTTTGAAGCCTTTTAGCTAGGCATTAATAATTTCAATGATGCTCACATAAAGAGAAGAAGTGAAGAACAAAGAGAGCATCATAAAACAAGTGACAAACACATATAAGTCTAAAATACTTCCTATGCATAGGCATTTTATAAGCAAAGAAATTATCAAGGCAAGTAAAAACTAGCATATGCAAGGAATAAGAAAGAGACGATATCAATCTCAACATAAAGAGAGGGAATTTAGTAACATGAAAATTTCTACGACCATATTTTCCTCTCTCATAATAATTACATGTAGGATCATAAGCAAATTAAATAATATATCTCTCACAACACATATTTTCAACACGATCCACATGCATGCAATGTTGACACTCTTCCAAAATAGTGGGATTAACATTAACTAAAGTCATGACCTCTCCAAACCCACTTTTATAAAAAAAAATCATAAGATTGAACATTCTCCAAATATGTGGGATCTAAAGTTGACACTCTTCCAAACCCACTTCTAACATTATTGCAAACATCACTATCAATCTCATATTCATCATGGGGCTTCAAAAAAATTTCAAGATCATAAGAAAAATCGCCCCAATCATGATCATTGCAACAAGTAGTAGACATAGCAAAATTAGCATCCCCAAGTTTAGGGTTTTGTATATCATTAACAAAATTGACATTAATAGAATTTATAATAACATCATTGCCACATGCTTTTGGTTCAAGGAACTATCAAGTATGGGTGCAATAGCAACAATCTCCTGCTTAACAAA
This sequence comes from Triticum dicoccoides, assembly GCF_002162155.2. Taxonomy (NCBI): domain Eukaryota; kingdom Viridiplantae; phylum Streptophyta; class Magnoliopsida; order Poales; family Poaceae; genus Triticum; species Triticum dicoccoides. The sequence goes on along the minus strand of NC_041393.1, from coordinate 220,526,551 downwards.
AGGGACTATAGCAAATTCATCTCCATAAGCATAATTAATATTGGCATCATGGCCATAAAAATAGCAAGCATCATGTTCCTCAAGGGAAGATATCTGAATCAAATCAACGGAATCATAATTATCTATAGATTCATGCATATCATTATTTTCTTCCAAAGCAACGGTCATTCTCTCAATAAATTCTTTGACATAGGCATTATGAGCATAGTTTTCATAGCAATATTTAAGTATGTCAAAAATTTCAGATTTGTAGAGAGTAATATCATACTTTTCAATCAAAGAAGCAACTTCATAAGCACCCTCAAAAGCAACAAATTCTTCAATTTTTTCGATATCATAGTAACTGTAAACACCCTTTTCATAAGAAGATAATATTTCATTTTAATTAAATAGGTAGGGAAGGTGTTTTTTAGGGTTCTTAGAGCAACAAGTAAAATCACAAAGTTCACAATGATTCCAAGCATAACATAGCAAACAATTTATTTGATTCCATAAGAGTCTCCCTTTTTCAGACAAACGGTGACGCACAAAAGGAGCATGCTCATCTGAAGATTTTCCCTGAACTAAACTAGTTGGGGTTTTAGCATGAGCACATATGGATCGAAGATGATCCAAGTAGAAAACTTTAAGTGGATCCGTATCAAAAGATTTTTAGCAATCAAAGATGCAAGAAAATAGAAGGCACATGGAAACACAAGCAAAGATAGAAAACGTGCAAAAAGGCAAATGGAAAGAAGGCGAATAAAAAGGCAAATATGTTCGAAAATCATTTTAGAAGTGGGGGAGAGGAAAACAAGAGGCAAATGGCGAATAATGCAATACAAGAGATGAGAGTTTTATGATGGGTACTTGGTATGTCTTGACTTGGCGTAGATCTCCCCGGCAACGGTGCCAGAAATTCTTCCTGGTACTTCTTGAGCTTGCGTTGGTTTTTCCCATGAAGAGGAAAGGGTGATGCAGCAAAGTAGAGATAAGTATTTCCCTTAGTTAGAGAACCAAGGTATCAATCCAGTAGGAGACAACGCAAAAATCACCAATACCTACACAAACAATCAAACACTTGCACCAACGCGATAAAGGGTTGTCAATCCCTACATGGTCACTTGAAAAAGTGAGATCTGATAGAGATAGATAAACAAAAGATAAATTATTTTTGTTTTTTTTTGGTTTATAGATCTGAATGTAAAAGATTGCAAAATAGTATATCGGAAACCAATATAATGGAAAATAGACCCGGGATAGGTTCCACGAGAGGCTTCTCTCATGATGGCAAATAATACGGTGGGTGAACAAATTACTATCGAGCAATTGATAGAAAAGCGCAAAGTTATAACGATATCCAAGGCAATCATTATTAAATATAGGCATCACGTCCGTGTCAAGTAGACCGACTCCTGCCTGCATCTACTACTATTACTCCGCACATCGACACTCCTGCCTGCATCTAGAGTACTAAGTTCATGAAGAACAGAGTAACGCTTTAAGTACGATGACATGATGTAGAGGAATAAACTCATGCAATATGATGTAAACCCCATCTTTTTATCCTCGATGGCAACAGTAAAATATGTGCCTTGCTGCCCCTACTGTCGCTGGGAAAGGACACCACAAGATTGAACCCAAAGCTAAGCACTTCTCCCATTGCAAGAAAAACCAATCTAATTGGCCAAACTAAACCGATAGTTCAAAGAGAATTACAAAGATATCAAATCATGCATATAAGAATTCAGAGAAGATTCAAATAATATTCATAGATAAGCTGATTATAAATCCACAATTCATCAGATCTCAACAAACACACAACAAAAGAAGATTACATCAGATAGATCTCCAAGAACATCAAGGAAAACATGGTATTGAGAATCAAAGAGAGAGAAGAAGCCATCTAGATAGTAGCTATGGACCCATAGGTATGAGGTAAACTACTCACACTTCATCGGAAGGGCAATAGAGTTGATGTAGAAGCGCTCCGTCATCGAAGCCCCCTCCGGCAGGATGTCGGAAAAGGCCCCTAGATGGGATCTCATGGGAAAAGAAGGTTGCAGCGGTGGAAAAGTGTTTTCGTGGATGCTTCTGGTGGTTTGGGAATATATGTGCATATATAGGAGGCAGAATTAGGTCGGGGAGTCATGAGGGGCCCACAAGGCAGGGGCACGCTAATACGTCTCCAACGTATCTATAATTTTTGATTGTTCCATGCTATTATATTACCCGTTTTGGATGTTTATGGGCTTTATTTTACACATTTATATCATTTTTGGGACTAACCTACTAACCGGAGGCCCAGCCCGTATTGCTGTTTTTTTGCATATTTCAGTGTTTCGAAGAAAAGGAATATCAAACGGAGTCCAAACGGAATGAAACCTTCGGGAGCGTGATTTTTGGAACAAACGTGATCCAGAGAACTTGGAGTGCAAGCCAAGAAGCAGATGAGGCGGCCACGAGGGTGGAGGGCGCGCCCACCCCTGTAGGGCGTGCCCCCTATCTCGTGGGCCCCTCGGGCGTGCACCGACATACTTCTTCCACCTATATATACCTATGTACCCCGAAAACATCCAAGGAGCCAACTAAAACATAATTCCACCGCCGTAACCTTCTGTATCCGTGAGATCCCATCTTGGAGCCTTCGCCGACGCTCGCCGGAGGGGGAATCAACCACGGAGAGCTTCTACATAAACACCATAGCCCCTCCGATGAGTTGTGAGTAGTTTACCATAGACCTCCGGGTCCATAGTTATTTGCTAGATGGCTTCTTCTCTCTTTTTGGATCTCAATACCATGTTCTCCCCCTCTCTTGTGGAGATCTATTTGATGTAACTCTTTTTGTGGTGTGTTTGTCGAGATCCGATGAATTGTGGGTTTATGATCAAGTTTATCTATGAGAAATATTGGAATCTTCTCTGAATTATTTTATGTGTGATTGAGTTATCTTTGCAAGTCTCTTCAAATTATCGGTTTGGTTTGGCCTACTAGATTGATCTTTCTTGCAATGGGAGAAGTGCTTAGCTTTGGGTTCAATCTTGCAGTGTCCTTTCCCAGTGACAGCAGGGGCAGCAAGGCACATATTGTATTGTTTCCATCGAGGATAAAAAGATGGGGTTTATATCATATTGCATGAGTTTATCCCTCTACATCATGTCATCTTTCTTAATGCGTTACTCTGTTCTTATGAACTTAATACTCTAGATGCATGCTGGATAGCGGTCGATGTGTGGAGTAATAGTAGTAGATGCAGGCAGCAGTCGGTCTACTTGTCACGGACGTGATGCATATATACATGATCATGCCTATATAATCTCATAATTATTCGCTTTTCTATCAATTGCTCGACAGTAATTTGTTCACACACCGTAATACTTATGCTATCTTGAGAGAAGCCACTAGTGAAACCTATGGCGCCCGGGTCTATCTTTTATCATATAAGCTTTCAATTTACTTTTATTTGCATCTTTACTTTTCCAATCTATATCATAAAATACCAAATATATATTTATCTTATCATACTATCTCTATCAGATCTCACTTTCGCAAGTGGCCATGAAGGGATTGACAAACCCATTATTGCATTCGTTGCGAGTTCTTTGTCTATTTGTGTAGGTGCGTGGGACTTTTGAGGAGCCTCCTACTGGATTGATACCTTGGTTCTCAAAAACTGAGGGAAATACTTACGCTACTATTGCTGCATCACCCTTTCCTCTTCAAGGAAAACCAACGCAAGCTCAAGACGTATCAAGAAGGATTTTTGGCACCGTTGCCGGGGAGGTCTTCGCTCAAGTCAAGACATACCAAGTACCCATCACAAACTCATCTCCCTTGCATTTACATTATTTGCCATTTTCCTTTCGTTTTCCTCTCCCCCACTTCACCCTTACCATTTTATTCGCCCTCTCTTTCCCAATCTTCTCTTCTCGTTTTCGCTTGCCTTTTTCTGTTTGCTTGTGTGTTGGATTACTTGTTGCCATGGCGCAAGATAATACCAAATTGTGTGACTTCTCCAATACCAATAATAAGGATTTTCTTAGTACTCTGATTGCTCCTCTTAATGATGTTGAGTCTTGTGAAATCAATACTGCTTTGCTGAATCTTGTTATGAAAGATCAATTCACCGGCCTTCCTAGTGAAGATGCCGCTACCCATCTAAACAACTTTGTTGATTTGTGTGATATGCAAAAGAAGAAAGATACGGATAATGATATCGTTAAATTGAAATTATTCTCGTTTTCACTTAGAGATCGTGCTAAAGTTTGGTTTTCGTCTTTGCCTAAAAATAGTTTGATTCTTGGAACAAGTGCAAAGATGCTTTTATCTCTAAATATTTTCCTCCCGCTAAGATCATCACTCTTAGGAACGATATTATGAATTTTAAACAACTTGATGATGAGCATGTTGCCCAATCATGGGAAAGAATGAAATTGATGATTCGCAATTGCCCTACTCATGGTTTGAATTTATGGATGATCATACAAAAATTTTATGTTGGATTAAACTTTGCTTCTAGAAATCTTTTAGATTCAGCCACGGGAGGCACGTTTATGGAGATCACTTTAGGAGATGCTACAAAACTTCTTGATAATATTATGGCTAATTATTCTCAATGGCACACCAAAAGATCTACTAGTAAAAAAGTGCATGCTATAGAAGGAATTAATGTTTTGAGTGGAAAGATGGATGAACTTATGAGATTGTTTGCTACTAAGAGTGCTCCTATTGATCCAAATGATATGCCTTTGTCTACTTTGATTGATAATAATAATGAATCTATGGATGTGAATTTTGTTGGTAGGAATAGTTTTGGAAACAATGCTTATAGAGGAAACTTTAATCCTAGACCATTCCATAGTAATTCCTCTAATAATTATGGAAATTCCTACAACAATTCTTCTGGTAATTTTAATAAGACGCCCTCTGATTTTGAGAATAGTGTGAAAGAATTTATGATTTCTCAAAAGAATTTTAATGCTTTGCTTGAAGAAAAATTGCTCAAAGTTGATGATTTGGCTAGGAACGTTGATAGACTTTCACTTGATGTTGATTCTCTTAAAATTAGATCTACTCCCCCTAAGCATGATATCAATGAGTCTCTCAAAGCCATGAGAATTTCCATTGATGAGTGCAAGGAAAGAACCGCTAGATTGCGTGCTAAGAAAGATTGCTTTGTGAAAGCGTGTTCTTCTAGTTTCTGTGAGAATAATGATGAAGATCTTAAAGTTATTGATGTGTCCCATATTAGATATTTGTTTTGCAATATGAATCTTAATAATAATGGACTGGAGAAGAGTCAACTTTAGTTAGAAGGCGTCCTAATAATTCGGAGTTTTTAGATCTTGATGCTAAATTTGGTAAAAGTGGGATTGGAGAGGTCATGACTTTAAATAGCATTGAACCCACTATCTTGGATTTCAATAAATTTGATTATGATAATTATTCTTTAGAAGGTTGTATTTCCTTGTTGCAATCCGTTGTTAATTCTCCTCATGCTTATAGTTAAAATAAAGCTTTTACCAAACATATCGTTGATGCCTTGATGCAATCTTTTGATGAAAAACTTAATTTGGAAGTTTCTATACCTAGAAAACTTAATGATGAGTGGGAACCTACTATAAAAATTAAAATTAAAGATCATGAGTGTTTTGCTTTGTGTGATTTGGGTGCTAGTGTTTCCATGATTCTGAAAACTTTATGTGATATTCTAGGTTTCCATGATCTTGAAGATTGCTCTTTAAATTTGCACCTTGTGGATTCCACCATTAAAAAGCCAATGGGAAGTATCAATGATGTTCTCATTGTTGCAAATAGAAATTTGGTGCCCGTACATTTTATCGTTCTTGATATAGATTGCAATCTTTCTTGCCCTATTATTCTTGGTAGACCTTTCCTTAGAACGATTGGTGCAATTATTGATATGAAGGAAGGGAATATTAGATTCCAATTTACATTAAGGAAGGGCATGGAGCACTTTCCAAGAAAGAAAATTAAATTACCTTATGAATCTATCATGCGAGCTACTTATGAATTGAGTGTCAAAGATGGCACAACTTAGATCTATCCTCGCTTTTATGCCTAGCTAGGGGCGTTAAACGATAGCGCTAGTTGGGAGGCAACCCAATTTTATTTGTGTTTTTTGTTTTTGTTTCTGTTTAGTAATAAATTTTGCATCTAACTTCTGTTTATATGTGTTTTTATGTTTCAATTAGTGTTTGTGCCAAGTAGAACCTATAGCATAACCTACGATGATAGTTAAATTTGATTCTGCTGAAAAACATAAACTTTGCGCGCACGAAATTAGTTTTGTTAAATCATAGGAACATTCTTTTGCGTTGATTCTTTTTGCTGTAGATCAATAGATAAATGTTCCAGGACTTCCTATTTTTGTAGGATTTGAAGAGTTCCAGAAGTATACGTAGGTTACAGATTGCTACAGACTGTTCTGTTTTTGACAGATTCTGTTTTTCGTGTGTTGTTTGCTTATTTTGATGCATCTATGGCTAGTATGTAAGGGTATGAACCATAGAGAACTTTAAATACAGTAGGTTTAACACCAATATAAATAAATAATGAGTTCATTACAGTACCTTATGTGGTGGTTTTGCTTTCTTTCACTAACGGGGCTTATGAGATTTCCTGTTGAGTTTTGTGTTGTGAAGTTTTCAAGTTTTGCGTAAAGATTTGATGGACTATGTAATAAGGAGTGGCAAGAGCCTAAGCTTGGGGATGCCCATGGCACCCCAAGATATTCAAGAGTAGCCAAAAGCCTAAGCTTGAGGATGCCCCCGGAAGGCATCCCCTCTTTCGTCTTCATTCATTGGTAACTTTATTTCGAGCTATATTTTTATTCGCCACATGATATGTGTTTTGCTTGGAGCATCGTGTATGATATTAATATTTGATGTTTAGTTTACCACAATCATCATTGCTGTACACACCTTTTGGGAGAAGCCCACTTGATTATAATTTATTAGAATACTCTATGTGCTTCAGTTATATCTTTTGAGCTAGATAGTTTTTGCTCTAGTGCTTCACTTATATCTTTTAGAGCATGGAGGTGGCTTAATTTTGTTGAAATTGTTAGTCTCTCATGCTTCACTTATATTATTTTTAGAGTCTCTTAGAACAGCATGGTATTTTCTATGGTTATCAATTTGGTCCTAGAATGATGAGCATCCAATTTGGGTATAATAAAAACTATCATAGAAAGTGCATTAAACACTAGGATCAATTTGATGCTTGATAATTGTTTTGAGATATAAAGGTGGTAATGTTAGAGTCATGCTAGTGGGTAACTATGAAATTGAGAAATACTTGTGTTGAAGTTGGCAAGTCTCGTAGCATGCACATATGGTAAAATTTGTGTGGTAAATTTGTTGCATGAGGTGTTATTTTGATTGTCTTCCTTATGAGTGGCAGTCGGGGACGAGCGATGGTCTTTTCCTACCAATCTATCCCTCTAGGGGCATGGGTAGTAGTACTTTGCTTCGAAGGCTAAGTAGACTTTTGCAATAAGTATATGAGTTCTTTATGACTAATGTGAGCCCATGGATATACGCACACTCGCCCTTCCACTTAGCTAGCCTCTATTATACCGCGCAACTTTCGCCAGTATCATGCACCCGTTATTTAGCTTCCTCAAAAAAGCCACCATACCTACCTATTATGGCATTTCCATAGCCATTTTGAGATATATTGCCATGCAACTTTCCACCGTTCCATTATTATGACACACATCATCATTGTCATAATGCTCTTTGCATGATCATTTAGTTGACATCATATTTGTGGCAAGGCCACCTTCATAATTTTCATACATGTCGCTCTTGATTCATTGCATATCTCGGTACACTGCTGGAGGCATTCATATAGAGTCATATCTTGTTCTAGCTTTGAGTTGTAATTCTTGAGTTGTAAATCAATAGAAGTGTGATGATCTTCATTATTAGAGCATTGTCCTAGTGAGGAAAGGATGATTAAGCCTATGATTCCCCCACAAGTCAGGATGAGACTTCGGACTTTACAAGAAAAGAAAAAAAAGAGAAAAAAAGGAGAAATGCCAAAAAGAAAAAAAGGGGCAAAAGAAAAGGAAAAAGAAAAAAAAGAAAAGAAAAAAAGAGAAAAAAATAATTAGAGAAAAAGAGAGAAGGGACAATGTTACTATCTCTTTTCCACACTTGTGCTCCAAAATAGCACCATGATCTTCATGATAGAGAGTCTCCTATGTTGTCACTTTCATATACTAGTGGGAATTTTTCATTATAGAACTTGGCTTGTATTGTCCTAGTGGGCCCCTCAAAATGCCCTAGGTCTTCGTGAGCAAGCAAGTTGGATGCACACCCACTTAGTTTATTTTGATTGAGCTTTCATACATTTATAGCTCTAGTGCATCCGTTGTATGGCAATCCCTACTCACTCACATTGATATCTATTAATGGGCATCTCCATAGCCCGTTGATACGCCTAGTTGATGTGATACTATCTTCTCCCTTTTTGTCCTCACAACCACCACCATATACCACCATAGTGCTATGTCCATGGCTTGCGCTCATGTATTGCGTAAGAGTTGAAAAAAGCTGAAGCGCGTTAAAAGGTATGAACCAATTGCTCGGCTCGTCATCGGGGTTGTACATGATGGGAGTATTTTGTGTAATGGAAATGAAGCATGGCCTAACTATACGATTTTGTAGGGATAAGCTTTCTTTGGCTATGCTATTTTGATAGGACATGATTATTTGTTAGTATGCTTCGAAGTATTATTATTTTTATGTTTTATAAGCTTTTATCTTGAATCATTTGGATCTGAACAATCATGCCACAATAAAGAAAATTACATTGAGAATTATGCTAGGTAGCATTCCACATCAAAACTGTTTTTATCATTTACCTACTCGAGGACGAGCATGAATTAAACTTGGGGATGCTTGATACGTCTCCAACGTATCTATAATTATTGATTGTTCCATGCTATTATATTACCCGTTTTGGAGGTTTATGGGCTTTATTTTACACATTTATATCATTTTTGGGACTAACCTACTAACTGGAGGCCCAGCCTGTATTGCTGTTTTTTGCCTATTTCAGTGTTTCGAAGAAAAGGAATATCAAACGGAGTCCAAACGGAATGAAACCTTCGGGAGCGTGATTTTTGGAACAAACATGATCTAGAGGACTTGGAGTGCAAGCCAAGAAGCAGCCGAGGCGGCCACGAGGGTGGAGGGCGCGCCCCCTATCTTGTGGGCCCCTCGGGCGTCCACCGACATACTTCTTCCTCCTATATATACCTATGTACCCCAAAAACATCGAAGGAGCCAACGAAAACCTTATTCCACCGCCGTAACCTTCTGTATCCGCGAGATCCCATCTTGGAGCCTTCGCCGGCGCTCCACCGGAGGGGGAATCGACCACGGAGGGCTTCTTCATCAACACCATAACCCCTCCGATGAGTTGTGAGCAGTATACCACAGACCTTCAGGTCCATAGTTATTAGCTAGATGGCTTCTTCTCTCTTTTTTGATCTCAATACCATGTTCTCCCCCTCACTTGTGGAGGTCTATTTGATGTAACTCTTTTTGCGGTGTGTTTGTCGAGATCTGATGAATTGTGGGTTTATGATCAAGTTTATCTATGAGAAATATTGGAATCTTCTCTGAATTCTTTTATGTATGATTGAGTTATCTTTGCAAGTCTCTTCGAATTATCAGTTTGATTTGGCCTACTAGATTGATCTTTCTTGCAATGGGAGAAGTGCTTAGCTTTGGTTTCAATCTTGCGCTGTCCTTTCCCAGTGACAGCAGGGGCAGCAAGGCACATATTGTATTGCTGCCATCGAGGATAAAAAGATGGGGTTTATATCATATTGCATGAGTTTATCCCTCTACATCATGTCATCTTTCTTAATGTGTTACTCTGTTCTTATGAACTTAATACTCTAGATGCATGCTGGATAGCGGTCGATGTGTGGAGTAATAGTAGTAGATGCAGGCAGGAGTCGTTATACTTGTCACGGACGTGATGCCTATATACATGATCATGCCTAGATAATCTCATAATTATTCGCTCTTCTATCAATTGCTCGACAGTAATTTGTTCACCCACCGTAATACTTATGCTATCTTGAGAGAAGCCACTAGTGAAACTTATGGCCCCCGGGTCTATCTTTTATCATATAAGCTTTCAATTTACTTTTATTTGCATCTTTACTTTTTCAATCTATATCATAAAATACCAAAAATATATTTATCTTATCATACTATCTCAATCAGATCTCACTTTCGCAAGTGGCCATGAAGGGATTGACAACCCCTTTATTGCGTTGGTTGCGAGTTCTTTGTTTGTTTGTGTAGGTGCGTGGGACTTTTTAGGAGCCTCCTACTGGATTGATACCTTGGTTCTCAAAAACTGAGGGAAATACTTACGCTACTATTGCTGCATCAGCCTTTCCTCCTCAAGGAAAACCAACACAATCTCAAGACGTAGCACACACCCTCCCCCTTGTCGCAGCCTCGTGGATCTTCTGACTTGATCTCCAAGTCTCCTGGTTGTCTTCTAGTCCAAGAAAAATCACCGCGAAGGTTTTATTCCGTTTGGACTACGTTTGGTATTCCTTTTCTTTGAAGCTCAAAAAAAGGAACAAACAAAAAATTGCACTAGGCTCTATGTTAATAGGTTAGTTCCAAAAATAATATAAAATAGCATATTAGTGCAAAAAAAACATCAATAACTGATAATATAATAGCATTGTACAATAAAAAATTATATATACGTTGGAGACATATGAGTAACGTAGTATTTTTACGAAAGTTCTTCAGTTTCATGCTAATAGAAGGTGGTTGTTAATAAGACTTGATCAACCTTATTAATGGATCATTTTTTAGAGGTATGAAGTTGATGAATTTAGTAGGCACTACCTTCTGTACTTACCTGTTGTTTTTTGTTTTTCTTAGTTAAATAAAATAAAATGCATGTTTATCCTGTTTTCTGGACCTTCCATGCAATAAAAAATGACCCAAAAATAAAAGTGCTCAGAATGCCCTGAAAATTTAATATTATTTTTTCTGAATATGTCTGAATTTTTTGTGCAAATAACATCCGAGGATGTGCACCAGGTGGCCACAACCCACCTGGGCGCGCCAGCAGCCCCAGGCGCGGCCTGGTGGGTTGTGGTCTCCACATGGGCCCCTCACTTATCACTTTATTCCATGTCATCACCTACCTCTAGAAAAAAATCAACATTGCTCTCTCTCTCTCCCGTGTTCTTGCTCTCAAACCCGCAGATTTCGATCTCTTTGCTCGAAGCTCCGTTTCCAAAACTGTTTTGGGGTATTGCTACTTGGTATTGACTCCTCCATTGCTCCAATTAGTTTTTTGCTTTCGTGGATTATATTTTGAATACTTAGCTACTCTTGGTTCTGTTGTACAGGGTCTTGCATGTTGAATTCTTAGAGGTCTAAGTAGTTAGAATGCTTGATATGGCCTCTATGCATGTCTATAAATAGTTGCTATCAATCTTGTGAAGTTTTGTTGACAAAAATTTTGTGGACTAAACTTTTCAGAATTTTATTTATAGGAATATGATGAGCCTCTTTAGGAAATTTGCCTCCAAGAAAAGCTCTAAGGGAGTCATTGGGGGATCATCGGACAATGACCTTCGTACCCGAAGAAGGGCGGAGGTGCGGCCGTGTGAATGGCCGTACAACCCCTTCATCGATGGAGTCGGGATCCTTCAAGAGTTCGCACAATTTGCTGCTAATGCTAGCTTACCGACTTCATCGCAGATGAGTGTGAACAATACCATCTCCTTACAAATTCCTTTGTGCAAAGCTTCCATTTTTTGAGTAGGAATAACCCCCAGAGGTGCAGTTTAATTTATATGGTGAAACCCGTCAGATGCCACTCACTGATTTTTGCGATGTATGCTTGAACCATTCTGACGGGGAAATAAGAGAGCCTGGGCCTGCAGAGTTTGAGGAATTTTATCGCAATCTATCAGTGGGAGATGAGAGAGGCATGTCGAGTGTCACCGCTACTAGTTTGCAGTTTCCTGTTGTGCATTATTTTGCTCTATTCATTACTAAGTGTTTAATTGCTAGAGAGAAAGTCGGTGCACCTTGTGCTCCTGACTTCGCCATCTTACGCCGTGCACTATATGATGATAACACTTATATCCTAGGGACCATTATTGCACGCCGTCTGCACCTTAACAGAGCCAAGGGCAAAATTTATGGTGGTATTTATGCTACTCATTTAGCGAGTGACTTTAACGTTCAGATTCGCGAACATGATTATCGTTTACCCAAGGTTTATTTGGATCACCAGATGATGAAAGATCACCAGTTTATTAATATTAATGATTTGATCAATAATATTCCTTACAACCTGGATTTCAGTGTGGATACCCATGACATTATTCGGTTGCCTACATCTGCTTTGTTTGATTCTATTGCCAGGGGGATACAAGATCATGCCAGACGACATCATCTCCTACCGGAACGCCCAGGCGGTGGTGGAGGAGGAGCCCCAGGAGTGGGATGCTCAGGTGTCGCCGCTGCAATACTTCGACATGGGACCCGATGGCTAGTACGGGTGGTGATTACCAAGCTAGGCCAAAAACCTAAGCTTGGGGGACTACATATTTCCACGAACATTACATTCATGTTCACACATTTTATTCCAGTTGTCGGTGTCCACACTTTTTAATTATATTATCCATGCTAGATTTATTTTCTCACTTTCTTCTTGTGTGTTTGAAAACCTTTTAAAAATCCAAAAACATGTTTCTTGCTTCTTTTTGGTTTTTCTTTCAAGTTTAGTTAGTTGTAGTATTAAAAAGAAAACCCAAAAAGATTTCTCGATTCTTCTTTTGCTTGTTGGGAGCTTTCCCGTGTAAATAGTTTTTCTAAATTTTTTTCTTTCTTTAATTTGCTTTATTTAAGAAAAACTAAAAACTCCAAAATATTTCAGTGAGTTTCTCTGAATTTCTTTTCTTTTTATCGAGTCACACTAAGGAGAAGACCACGATGAAAATGTTGAGTGGCTCTCATATGCATTGATATTGATCTAACAAAGAGCCCATATTGCCTTGTATTCTCCTTTTTGAATGAAATGTTTGCAGATTCCAGCTTAGTCCACGACACTCCTGCACTACTATTATTTTCATATCATTCGGTCGTGCAAGTGAAAGGCAATAACGATGATATTTGAAGAACTGGCTGCGGTAGAGAGAAACAAGTATGAACTCAACTTTTTTTGTTTTTATAAATATGTTTAACCTAGTATCTATGATTCATCATATTATGATCAAACATGTTTGCAATGACAATTAGAGATTATAGTTTCTGATGCCATGCTTAAGTATCTAGGAGTGGATAATGATTTATCTTGGATGTCGACATTGCGTTAAAATGATTGTGATGTAGTATGAAAATATGGTATCCTCCTCTGAATGTTTCAAGTGGCTTGACTTGGCACATGTTTATGCATGTAGTTGAATCAAAACCAACATAGCCTCTATGATATTTATGTTCATGGTGTCCATATCCTACTCATGCTAGTATCCAATGTTCATTATTCGTAATGCATGTTCATGACCGTTTTCGCTCTCTAGTTGGCTGCTTCTCCGCCTATTTGCTAGCCTTCGGCTGTACTAAGTGGAACCACTACTTGTGCATCAAAATCTCAAAACCCAAGTTATTCCAGATGAGTCCACCATATCTACCTATATGCAGTATCACCTTGCCATTATAAGTAAATTTGCATGTGCTATGTCCAAAGGGATAATTGGTTTTATGCCCCTAGTTGTGTCCCACTCGACAGGATTGCCCCTAATTTCCAAAAGCCAGCGGTTCTGTCCAACCCACTTTGGTCGTCTTGTGCTTTTGCCAACCAACTTCATCACAAAGCGGTTCACCATACGTGCATGCTACGGGAATCACAAACTTCAACACAAGCATTCCTTAAAACCATAATCACCTAACTAGCATGACTTTAATATTACTACCTCCATATCTCAAAACAATTATCAAGTATCAAGTTGATCATAGCATCCAATTCACTTTCTATGATAGTTTTTATTATACCCAACTTGGATGCTCATCATTCTAGGAACAAATTAAAACCATAGCAAATACCATGCTGTTCTAAAAGACTCTCGAAATAATATAAGTGAAGCATGAGAGACTAGCAATTTCTATAAAATTAATCCACCACCATGCTCTAAAAGATATAAGTGAAGCACTAGAGCAAAAACTATCAAGCTCAAAAGATATAAGTGAAGCACATAGAGTATTCTAGAAAATTCTAATCAAATAGGCTTCTCCCAAAAGGTGTGTTAAATCAAGGATGATTGTGGTAAACTAACAAGAAAAGACCAATATAATACAGGATGCTCCAAGCAAAACACATATCATGTGGTGAATAAAAATATAGCTCCAAGTAAAGTTACCAATGAACGAAGATGAAAGAGGGGATGCCTTCCCGGGGCATCCCCAAGCTTAGGCTTTTGGCTATTCTTGAATATCTTGGGGTTCCATAAGCATCCCCAAGCTTAGGCTCTTGCCACTCTTAATTCCATAGTCCATAAAAGCTTTACCCAAAACTTGAAAACTTCACAACACAAAACTCAATAGGAAATCTTATAAGCTCCGTTAGTGAAAGAAAACAAAACCACCACATAAGGTACTGTAATGAACTCATTATTTATCTGTTTTGGTGTTAAACCTAATGTATTCCAACTTCCTTATGGTTTATAAACTAATGTATTAGCCATAGATGCATTGAAATAAGCAAACAACACACGAAAAACAGAATCTGTCAAAAACAGAACAGTCTGTAACAATCTGTAACTAACGGAAACTTCTGGAACTCTTAAAATCCTACCAAAATAGGACGTACTGGAAAATTTGTTTATTGATCAGAAGCAGAACGAATCAATGCAAAATCTCTTTTCTGTGATTTATTTAATTTTTTCTCGTGAGTGCAAAGTTTCTGTTTTTCAGCAGAATCAAATCAACCATCATCATAGTTTATCCTATAGGTTCTACTTGGCACAAACACTAAACAAAAGATAAAAACACATCTAAACAAAAAGTAGAAACAAAATTTAACACTAAACAGGAACAAAAACAAAGAACATAAAGAAAATTGGGTTGCCTCCCAACTAGCGCTATCGTTTAACGCCCCTAGCTAGGCATAAAAGCGAAGATAGATCTAATGAGTGCCATCTTTGACACTTGATTCATAAGTAGCACGCATGATAGATTCATAAGGTAATTTGACTTTATTTCTTGGAAAGTGCTCCATGCCTTTCTTTAAGGGAAATTAGAATCTAATGTTCCCTTCTTTCATATCGATAATCGCACCAATCGTTCTAAGGAGAGGTGTACAAAGAATAATAGGGCAAGAAAGATTGCAATCTATATCAAGAACAATAAAATCTAAGAGCACCAAATTTCTATTTGCAACAATAAGTACATCATTGATCCTTCCCATAGGCTTTTTAATGGTGGAATCCGCAAGGTGCAAATTTAAAGAGCAATCATCAAGATCATGGAAACCTAGAATATCACATAAAGTTTTCGGAATTGTGGAAACACTAGCACCCAAATCAACAAAGCAAAGTACTCAAAATCATTAATTCTAATCTTAATAGTAGGTTCCCACTCATCATTAAGTTTTCTAGGTATAGAAACTTCCAAATTCAATTTTTCATCATAAGATTGCATCAAGGCATCAACAATATGTTTGGTAAAAGCTTTGTTTTGACTATAAGCATGAGGAGAATTAACAACGGATTGCAACAAGCAAATACAACTTTTTAAAGAGCAATTATCGTAATCAAATTCCTTGAAATCTGAGATAGTAGGTTCAACATTATTAGAAGTTGAGGATTCTCCAATCTCTCTTTTACCAAATTTAGTATTAAGATCTAAAGACTCCGAATTCTTGGGACGCCTTCTAGGCAAAGTTGATTCATCATCACTCCCATAATCATCAAAATTCATATTGCAAAACATAGATCTAATCGGAGACACATCAATAACTTTAAGATCTTCATCATTATTTTCACGGAAACTAGAAGAACACGCTTTTATAAAGCTTTCTTTCTAAGCACGCAATCTAGCGATTCTTTCCTTGCACTCGTCAATGGAAATTCTAATTACTTTGAGAGACTCATTGATATCATGCTTAGGAGAAGAAGATCCAAGTTTAAGAGAATTAACATCAAGCGAAAGTCTATCAATGTTCCTAGCCAAATCATCAACTTTGAGCAATTTTTCTTCAAGCAAAGCATTAAAATTCTTTTGAGAAATCATAAATTCTTTCACACTATTCTCAAAATCATAGGGCATCTTATTAAAATTACCATAAGAATTATTGTAGGAATTTCCATAATAATTAGAGGAATTACTAGGGAACGGTCTAGCATTAAAATTTCCTCTATAAGCATTGTTTCCAAAACTATTCCTACCAACAAAATTCACATCCATAGATTCATTATTATTCTCAATCAAGGAAGACAAAGGCATATCATTAGGATCAAGAGGAGTATTTTTAGTAGCAAACATCTTCATAAGTTCATCCATCTTTCCACTCAAAACATTGATTTCTTCTATAGCATGCACTTTTTTACTAGAAGATCTTTCGGTGTGCCATTGAGAATAATTAGCCATAATATTATCAAGAAATTTTGTAGCATCTCCTAACGTAATTTCCATAAACATGCCTCCCGCGGCCGAATCTAAGAGATTTCTAGAGGCAAAGTTCAAACCGGCATAAAAATTTTGTATGATCATCCATAAATTCAAACCATGAGTAGGGCAATTGCGAAGCATCAATTTCATTCTTTCCCAAGATTGAGCAACATGCTCATGATCAAGTTGTTTAAAATTAATAATATCGTTCCTAAGAGTGAAAACGGAAATAACTTAGTGGGAGGAAAATACTTAGAGATAAAAGCATCTTTGCACTTGTTCCAAGAATCAATACTATTTTTAGGCAAAGACGAAAACAAAACTTTAGCACGATCTCTAAGTGAAAACGGAAATAACTTCAATTTGACAATATTGTTATCCATATCTTTCTTATTTTGCATATCACACAAATCAACAAAATTGTTTAGATGAGTAGCGGCATCTTCACTAGGAAGGCCGGCAAATTGATCTTTCATAACAAGATTCAGCAAAGCAGTATTGATTTCACAAGACTCAACATCATTAAGAGGAGCAATCGAAGTACTAAGGAAATCATTATTATTGGTATTCAAGAAATCACACAACTTGGTATTATCTTGTGCCATGGCAACAAGTAATCCAACACAAGCAAACAGAAAAAGGCAAGCGGAAAAGAGAAGAGGAGATTGGGAAAGAGAGGGCGAACTAAACGGCAAGGGTGAAGTGGGGGGAGAGAAAAACGAGAGGCAAATGGCAAATAATGTAAATGCGAGGGAGATGAGTTTGTGATGGGTACTTGGTATGTCTTGACTTGAGCGAAGACCTTCCCGGTAACGGCGCCAGAAATCCTTCTTGCTACGTCTTGAGCTAGCGTTGGTTTTCCCCGAAGAGGAGAGGGTGATGCAGCAAAGTGTAGTGTAAGTATTTCCCTCAGTTTTTGAGAACCAAGGTATCAATCCAGTAGGAGGCTCCTCAAAAGTCCCACGCACCTACACAAACAAACTGAGAACTCGCAACCAACGCAATAAAGGGGTTGTCAATCCCTTCGCGGCCACTTGCGAAAGTGAGATGTAATAGAGATAGTATGATAAGATAAATATATTTTTGGTATTTTATGATATAGATGCAAGAAAGTAAAGATGAAAATAAAAGTAGATTGAAAGCAAATATGATAAGAGATAGACCCGGGGGCCATAGGTTTCACTAGAGGCTTCTCTCGAGACCATAAGTATTACGATGGGTGAACAAATTACTGTCAAGCAATTGATAGAAAAGCGAATAATTATGATGTTATCTAGGCATGATCATGTATATAGGCATCACATCCATAACAAGTAGACCGACTCCTGCCTGCATCTACTACTATTACTCCACACATCGACCGCTGTCCATCATGCATCTAGAGTATTAAGTTCATAAGAATGGAGTAATGCATTAAGCAAGATGATATGATGTAGAGGGATAAACTCATGCAATATGATATAAACCCCATCTTGTTATCCTCGATGGCAAAAATACAATACGTGTCTTGCAACCCTTTCTGTCACTGGGTAAGAACACCGCAAGATTGAACCCAAAGCTAAGCACTTCTCCCATGTAAAGAAAGATCAATCTAGTAGGCCAAACCAAACTGATAATTCGAAGAGACTTGCAAAGATAACTCAATCATACATAAAAGAATTCAGAGAAGATTCAATTAATATCCATCAATAAATCTGATCATAAACCCACAATTCATCAGATCTTGACAAACACACCACAAAAAGAGATTACATCGAATAGATCTCCACAAGAGAGGGGGAGATCATTGTATTGAGATCCAAAAAGAGAGAAGAAGCCATCTAGCTAATAACTATGGACCCGTAGGTCTGCGGTAAACTACTCATAACTCATAGGAGGGGCAAGGATGTTGATGTAGAGGCCCTCCATGGTCGATTCCCCCTCCGGCAGAGTGCCGGCGAAGGCTCCAGTATCTCGCGGATACAGAAGGTTACGGTGGTGGAAATTGTGTTTCGTGGTGCCCCCGGATGTTTTCGGGGTCCGTAGGTATATATAGGAAGAAGAAGTACGTTGGTGGACGCTCGAGGAGCCCACAAGACAGGGGGACGCGCCCTACAGGGGGGGCGCCCTCCTATCTCATGGGGCACTCGGAGCTTTCTTGACTTGCACTCCAGGCTCTCTGGATCAGATTTGTTCCAAAAATAACGCTCCCGAAGTTTTCATTCCGTTTGGACTCCGTTTGATATTCCTTTTCTTCGAAATACTGAAATAGGCAAAAAAACAGCAATACGGGCTGGGCCTTCGGTTAGTAGGTTAGTCCCAAAAATGATATAAATGTGTAGAGTAAAGCCCATAAACATCCAAAACAGGTAATGTAATGGAACAATAAAAAATTATAGATACATTGGAGACGTATCAATACCCTTCTCTATCCCGAAAAAACAAAATTACTGCACGCGCTACTGGGTCCCTAATGTCATCCTCACCATGTACAGTCATCTCCTTATTCCTCTCGGTTGTTGACCATGTTGACAACACCGGAGGGCGGCACCGCTGTGAGTGAACCAAGGCGGAGGACGATGGTGAGGCCTCGGACAGGAACGAATAGGAGCCGGGGATGATGCGCAGAGTTTTAGGGTGCGATGTGGCCACGACACGTGCGCGGCAGCACAGCCAGCCATGGGAGGCGGGAGCAGGCGGTCCTGCTGGCGCTGGTTTGGCTTTGGTGGCTCGAGGAAGAAGAGACTGAAGAAACATGACAGACGTTGAATGTCAATCCAACAGTCAAGGTTGGCACAATCGTTTGTTGACTAAACCGACACCAAGTAGCAAACATTTTTATATATAGGAAGAAAAGAAAAACTGGGCTTGTTCGCCTGATAACATTCCCGAAACTGCGACCGTTCGATCTTGTGTCGCAACTAAAACTGCGAGGAAAATGCGTTCGTATGTCGTCCTCCTCCCAGGGAACATTCGTCACATAAGTGACTAGCACCCTTGGTTTTCAACCGAAAGGTCTTGGGTTCGAGTCCCAGGAACTCTCAATTTTGTCCTCCTTCCTTCCTCACAAAAAAAGGGAAAGAAAATCAAAGACTTGGGAAGGCGTACAGAACAAGCTAGTGTACCAATAAAGAGATGTTGATGAGTTTTAGAAAAAAGAGAGATGTGCTCCTCTAGCTGGTTCAAATCCAAACCTAGACTATGACTATATATGGTGCTATGCTACTCTGCAAGTAATGAAACTGACATATCCAACATTCGCTTCTCCTCTTCTCTACTTACTCTGCCTAGCATCAGAAGCTTTGGCCGCAGCAACCATGTCCGCTGGCTGCTCGTCCACCTGCTCTTCAGCAGGCAACAACTAGATATGCGCCAAGTCACCACCCGTACCATCACGTGTGGGTCTCATCGCACCCCCACCGGCACGCGCACCACAGCCGATTGCTCATCAAAACCCGTTGTTGTTGGTGTGGTGCCACTGCTGCAAATCACGTAGATTCATCCGTCGCGTCTCAACCACAATCCTCAACCCTGGCAGAGTCTTCTACAAATGCCCGAATCATGGGGTAATAATATGTTTAAGTGTTGTTCTGCTGCTTTTAGTTGCTGATTTTTTTAATAGTTTGGTTGATGATCTTCCAATTTGATTCATGCAGAAAAGGGAAGATTCGTGTGATTTGTATTTCTGGGAAGTTGCTTATGTGGGGGAATGCAACTACGCTGATTATTTGGTTAGTCGAGGAATCCCAATACTAGCAGGTTGGGGTGTTGGACAAGTAATTGAAGGAATGGCAAAATAGGAAGATGCAGAGCAGAAGGTTAAAGATGCAGTTCCTCTAATCATGGCCAAGCAACAGCTGTTGAACGGCCTTGACAGCAATGAGGGGATGAAAGAGCTTGTGAAGATAATGGGCAAAATCGATGTGCTCTGTAGGATGATTGTCTCTTTATTTGCAGTGTATGTAGCACTCGTGATGTATTCAGTGGTTATGACATGAGCACTTTGCTGAAACTAGTAATGAATGAAACCTGTGTAGCAAGCTAGGCGTAGTGTTGTGAACATCTAATGATTTCTATTAACTGAAATCAGGGGGTATCCCCTTTTGCTCATAAATAAATAAATTGCAGAGGCCCTTTTGGTAATAAATAAATAAATTAGCAGAGGCCCTGTCGGGTCAGCTTTGTTCTCATTCGAAGACGTCGAGAAATTTGCAGTCCAACAGTAAACAATGTCATCAAATTCAAGTTTCACAGCCAAATATGAGTACAACTAAACAACAATGTCATCATGTTTTAGTCGTCATACAATCACCAAATGCAAATCAGCATACATAACAAGTGATGTTCTCACAGCAAAATACTAAACAACATGTTCATCAGGTTTCAGTTGTCATAGCAAACACAATTTCACATAGTAGATAAAAAACATCTTCTCACAGGCAAATACGACAAAAGCAATGTAATCATCATCCGCAGCAGCAGCGTCAACATCTTCGCCATGTGTATCAGTCTGAATCGTAATTCCCCACGATGTCATCTTCTTCTTCGTCCTCAACGTCCTCGAACGTTGGCTTCTTCTTGATCAACTCTTATATGTCCATAGCACGAAAGTCAATCTTTTCGCCAGCGTCCTTGACATGATGGTTCTCAAAGATATTACGAACATCTGTGTTATCTTGTACATCAGGAGCAGTGTAAGCATCATCTTGTTATGCAACTCCATTAAACGAATTCCTCTGCTCAAACCTTTGCAATACTCTCCAGCCATCGCTACGTGCAAATGTGTCTTCTAAGAAAAATATTTGTGTTGCTTGATTTGCCAAAATAAAAGGCTCGTTGGTCTGGTATGCCGCCTTGACATTGATGGATTTGAAATAATCATCAGCTCTGGGTTTTGCGATCCAGGAAAACAGGTTATACCAACAACAACACAACAGAACCACACACCGATGATCCTCGAAACTGGAGATATACTGCAACTAAACAATGTTTGTTATGTTAGCATACGTTTCAGTTGTCTCTTTGTCATACGTATCCGTGCTCATGATGGCACTGTTTTGTGTCTTCCTGCCTTTGTCTCGTGCAAGGGTGTTGTAGTGCACGTCTTCAACAACGCAAGATTCATAATGTCTTACCCGAGTATCAGGACCCATTGCTAGTGAGTAAAGGGCATCATCAACTGCCTGCCCATCCCCCCCGCATCGTCTTAACCTATGGTTTGAAAATAGACAAGCTGATCATCTTATGTACTCAATATATTAAAAAAACTGATAGTGCAATTCAAAAGCTTACATGGCTCTTGAACCATTTCACAAATCCTGCCATAACCAGTTTGTCAATGTTTCTTAGATTTTGCGGTAGTAACTCCTTTTTGTAGATGTTGCACAACATAGTGATCGCGTCAAACATCTAAATATATAAGAATGTGTTGCAAGTTTAGTAGATTATGATGTATAAGCTGCATTACTTAGCACTTACTTGATATAAGGTAGTATCACAGGACAGTTATTCAACACATACCAAAACATTTTGTCCAAATCTTTAGGTTTGTCCTCTTGTCGACTCTTCCCTGTAACTCGAATAGAATAATCAAAAACATTGAGCCCAGGATTGTCTTCACCCACCTCTTTGCTAAGCTGATCAGCTATTTCAATGTATTTTGTGCAGAATGCCAATGCTTCTGTAGCAATGTAGGCCTCTGCAATGGAACCCTCGGGTCTAGCTCTATTCCTAACATAGCCCTTGAAAGTGCCTAGCCGCCTTTCAATAGGGTACATCCAGCCATACTGTACTGGACCTCCAAGTAGTACCTCATCAGGTAGATGAACAGCCAAATGCACCATCTCATCAAAGAAGGCTGGAGGATATATCTTCTCAAGGTCGCATAGGATAGTTGGTATCTTAGACTCTCCAAAGCATCTATCCAGATATTTCTACTCTAGAGTTCCTTGAAGAATTGTCCCAACTCTGCAACTGCTCTGTATAAGTCAGGGAGGCCCAATCCTCTAAGGATAACAGGTAAAACCCTTTGAAGTAGGATGTGATAGTCATGAGTTTTCAACCCTTGTACCTTGTTTCCATCTACACTGACTCTCCTTTCAGGGTTGGAAGCAAATCCATGTGGGAATCTCAAACGTGATAGGACGTCGCAGAATTATTTTCTTTTTACCTTGTCCAAGACGTACACAGCTGGTGCCGTATCCCGTGGTTTACCTTCATCTTGCACCTGCAAATCCTGTCTGATACCCAGGTGTGTCAAATCGATCCTAGATTTTAAGGTATCTTTCGTCTTGCCTTCAATATTAAGAAGTGTGACGATAATGCTGTCACATATATTTTTCTCGATGTGCATCACATCAAGATTATGCCGCAGATCCAAATCTTTCCAATACTCCAAGTCCCACAAAGTGGACCTGCGTGTAAACAATAATCTCTCTTCTGCCTTGCGACACTTCCCTTTCCCGCTACCATTACCAGGATGGTTTCCTGGTGTAATATGCCCGACCTTCTCTAATTCCACTTGCAACTCATCGACGGTGAGCCTCCTTGGCACATCACGGTTTTCATGCTTTGCATTGAACACATGTCTTTGGTATTTTCTAGGATGCGGCTTGTCCTTGGCAAGGAAACGACGGTGTCTAGTGTAACAATCTTGCTAAGTATTGTATATGACAGTGGATTCCTGTCACAGCGAACACATGCATAGTAACCATGTGTTGTTTGCCCTGACATAGTGCCCAAAGCCGGATAATCATGGATGCACCAAATTATAATAGCACGTAGAATGAAATCAGCAGGTGGGCTACTATATAGGTCTCGAGTGAGAACAACCCTCTATAGCTATTGAAGTTCCTCCACAAGAGGCTCCATGAATGAATCAAAATCCTTTCTAGGACTTTTTGGACCTGGGATGAGCAAGGCCATCATGTAGTTTGATTCTTTGGTGCAGACATTTAGAGGCATGTTGTAAGGGATAACAAGCACTGGCCACATGCTATATGTGGCGCTCTGGTGGCCAAATGGGTTAAATCCATCTGAAGCTAAGCCAAGTCTAATGTTTCTCGGGTCAGCAGCAAACTTTTTGTGTTTATGATTGAAGCTTTTCCACTCACTACCATGAGATGGATAGCTCATTACATTCTGATCTCTGTACTCCTGGTTCCTAGAATGCCATAGTACATCCTCTCTTGTTTCGGCATCATGAAACAACTTCTGCAATCTTGGTATAATTGGAAAATGTCTCAGAACATTATGAGGAATCCTCTTCACAGCATGGCCATCTTTCCATCTTGATGATTTGCATTTCGGGCATTCACTTAAGTTGGCATAATCCATACGGAACAAAACACAATTATTCTTACAAGCATGGATCGTATCATATCCAATTCCAACGGCACGAAGGAAATTCTTCATTTTACTGTAGGTGTGTGGCAGCTCAGACGCATCTGGGAAAGATTTGCGGAAAGCAGCCAACTTTGCATCGAATGATTTGTTGGTCATCCGCTCAGATGTCTTCACCTGAAGAAAGGTGACCATAGCTGAGAATACGGACAGCTTATTTCCTAGGGTGACAGCCACGTTACATTGTTCCAACTTGCGGGCCCACCGTTTTTCTTCTACAGGTGAAAGTTCAAAGAATGCATGAGCATTTCGTAGCATTGTTTCAATGTTGGTCAAACTCACTGGCTCTGCCACCACCACCTCCTCCTCTTCCACCTGAGCATCAGGCAGATCAAGATGGTGATCTGTTGCTTCCACGTAGTCAATAACATTGATGTTCATAGTTTCACCATGATGAACCCACCTAGTATATGTGACCGACATCTCATACAGGTGTAGATGATTTTGCATAGTTGAATAAGGTCTTGTAACTGAATTCATACAACTGCTACACAGGCAGAGCACATCTGATTTCGGACCACCGTACTCAGCTCTGATAAATTTCATGAAGTTTTTAACCCTCTCGACATATGTAGCGGAGAATCTTCGAGCAAAAGTTATCCAAGTCCTGTCCATTTGTTAGACATACAAATTTGTTCTTCTACTAGATATTATAGGAAAAACATTTATGCTTTTTTATGAAGTCTAGAAAAAAATACTTAGGTCGATGTCTAAAGCTATGGCAAGATATTTGGACGAGCAGATCTAAGTAGCAAAATATATGTAAAGCTAATACATCAAACAAATTTAAGTGCTAAATTATGGCAGGCTGTTTCAGCAGTCAATGAGGCCGAGCACACAACCATCAAACTATCGAAAGCCATCGCAGCAACAAAGATCGAGTATAAAACGGTGTAGAGCTATTTTACCTAACAGATTGGCTACTAGACCATGGCAATCTACATCACAATAAATATATGATAGGATATTTTAGCAACTAATCAGCCTTGGTATGCCATCTCAGCTAAGCAGATTGAGTGCAGAACATGGCAAGGAATCTTCTTAAGCGGAGCATATTGACTGTAAACTACTTCGGCAAACAGTGAGATTAACAGCGTCTATCAGCTAACATTCAGCGCTACCCCGACATGCACGGGGCCTCAGTCTAGAATGCGCGTACCGTGGGAGAAGCTGACCGCCATGCGTCTCCATACGAACGTTGCCACCGGTGGCGGCGCTGACCGCCGTGCGCCTCCACAAGAACGTAGCCAGCGATGGAGGCACGGCTAGAGGACGGCAATCTACGAGAGCATACTATGGGAGCGAGAGGATTGCCGTGCGTCCCCCCGACGAACCGCAAGGCCGACGTATCGGCGCGGTGGGGAGGGCGGCTTTGGCGAAGCGAATGGAGTGGAGGGGGACGGGGGGGAGGGGGGTTTGTGGAATA
>NC_041393.1:220483537-220500523 GCF_002162155.2 Triticum dicoccoides | reverse complement strand
ATGGGCAGGGGGAGTTTGGCGCATGGTCGGTTATCCAAGTGCAGTCCCACGTGTCAGTGAAGAGGCAAGCCGAAGCGCGTCCCGTTTGTGTGAGCCGTGTGTAGGACCGAACGTGTGTGGGGTGCAATGTGACTGCGACAGGAGTGATGTGAGTGTACCGCCTTTTTTCCTTTTAAACTAGGTGCTTCGCCCACTCAAAAAAAACTTGTTGCTTCACGCGATCCATCGATACTACTACTAGTAATCTGGTAATCCCGACAAAAATGGCGCGGCCGGGTCTTTTCCCGTGCAAAATGCTGGGAGGTTGGCTTAGTTGGGTTTTTTAGGATGAGTAATGCTACACCTACGTAATCCCAGTTACGTAATTAACATAATGTGAAATGTGTGACCTGTTGATTGCAGATTGGGGGGAGGGAGGGGCCCACCACCATGAAAATCAGGGGAGGAGAGAGAGGCAATTTGCGTTAACCCTTTCGTAGGCTCCCGTAGATGTAGAAAGATGTGAAATGCGTGAATGTGTAGTGGACGTACTATTGGAGTGCCTAAGATAAATTGTGTATGTATAGACCCTATGTGTTTATTTTACTTCAAATGTTAGCTTTGTCTCGGTTCAATAAAAAGCAGAGTTGGTGATGATGGTGTGCATGTCAACCTGCAATATAGGTCGCCCGATCTATATCTAACGGATAGGAAGGAAACTATGACAATTTACCCGCACTCCTCTCCACATTTGCAGATAAGGCTTTCCCTCGTTCATCCTTTTCTCCCACAAGATCTTGATCTTCCATGCAACGCACGGGCATCTTGCTAGTACTCCTACAATATACTATATTTTTGTGAAAGTTCATATACACCGGCCGAGATTAATGCAAACATGGCAGATTTTCATTACATTTCAAACTTTTATAGGACAGAAAAATAAAAGAAACCCGACCCTAAACCTATTCTATGGCGGCGACCGACGTGCTCCATCTGCGATCTCTATGTACGGGGGCGGGGTTCAAGACCCGTGAAGTGAAGTCGCGGTCTCCGGCGAGGAAGAGTAGAACACGGGATACAGACTGGCCAGTTGGCACACCATGCGCTCCCGCCTCCCATGCCCTACTCATCCTTGAAGGAGTCACCAACCTCGGCGGTGCCGGACGTTGAACGGCGGCAAGTAGGATGCATGGTTGACGGTGCTCCCGTCGTCGGCCGCCAACGGGGCAACCACTTGTGCGGTCGTGTCCGCGTCCGGCTACGCCGCTATGGCGTCGCGAGAGGCGACTTGAGCAAGGGCGGCGACCTCGAGCTTCATCCCCGAAGACAAGCTCTCCCGCAGAGCGTTCGCGCTTGCGGTAATGGCGGATGTGGTGTCAGGTAGGAGGATGGTGCGCTATGGTGTGGAGGTTAGCTTGGCGTTGCCGCTTTAAGTAGCGCATTCTGGTGAGGCCAAGCATTCAGGTGCGTCATTAAGTCGCGTGAGTTGGTTCCTCGGGCACCGAGCCTCTTAACGACGGCATGAATGCTGGAAGCTGGTGCCGGCTAGGAACACACCGCATGACGGCGCGAGGGACGAGGGATTTGGTGTGCTAGGGTAATCAGCTGCGGTCATGGCAACGTTGGAGATGCCCTTTGCTCACATGCGATCCCCGCATGTCATTGAAAAAGCAAGACGACCCGTCATGGTCTCAAGTCCTAAGGATGCAGTTGGCCGCGCTAGACCACTCCGCGGACGCGTCACGGCGCCCCGTGCATCCTCGACGAGCCGGGTGTTGGGGTGTGTTCGGATTGTGGACAAAGTGCACCTTACCAAAATTTTGGTCATGAACCAAAGGTTGGTCTTTGTTTGGATGGTTGCCATTTTCTTCGCATGCCAATGAACTCTAGCCAACACTAGTTCATTTTTCTTGCCAATGTCGGCCAAAGCATGGGAAACCAAAACCTCAACCAAAATTTTGGCTACCCAATGCTTTGATGGGGCAACCTTGGGCACAAACCAAACATATTGTTGGTCGTGCCACGGCACTATCCACCCTCGGCACACAGAAACCGACCGTGTCTAGCGACGATGAGCGTGTCGCTCACCGTGGTCGCCGTGTCCAGAGGCGGTGCTGGAGCTGTGCCATGTTGTTGGCCCCCATGACCCACATGAACGGTTGTCGGTGGTGAGGAGGTCACAGGCCAGCTCCTCCATTGGACTAGTCTGTGCTACGTCGTCCCGACGGGTGTGCCCCACATGTCAGTTTCCCTATTTTCCCGGCCATATTCGAGCGTTAGTGCTCCGAGTTGCGCGTTAGGCCTTTCACTATGTAGGCCAAGCGAGACAACCTATTGTTTATTTGAGTCGTTCAAGTATAATCATGTGGTGTCTTCTTATTTCTCATTCCTCTCCAACCCTCTTCTCCATCGATCATGTTGCCCTCCGGTCGAGTCCATCCTCCCGCATGCATCATTTGAACATTCCACCAAGTATCATTCGCATGTACCCACCCTAGTCATCTTTCAATCGATCTCCAGACCCCGAGATGAAATCAAGAGAGAACAAGTGGGGGCACGTGATACCTAAGGCGGATTCAAAATTTTGAACAGGTGATCATAGCATCCGCAAATCATATATAAAGGGTATTCAATGTTCATTTTGTTTTTGAACATACAATATACTCCCTCCTATCCTTTCTAGTTTACATATAAGTTTTATGTGTAGTTAAAGTACCTCTACTTTGATCAAAAAAGTATCAACATTCAACAACGCCCAATCAACATTGTTAGATTCGTACGTACACCTAGATTTGTCCTTGAGATGGTTTCCAATTTGTTTCCAACCACGTGAATGTGCTTGTTCTCGCGCATGCTCTTCCTACTAGGATTTCGCCATGTATAGCCAGTCCAATAGTAACTTTTAAGCTCCCTGTCCAATAGTACTAGTGGAGTACTGACAACATCTGTACTAGAGTATGCAGTGCTCATAGTAGTACTCCCTTCTTCCATTTATATAGGGCCTATGTGGAGGAGAGAGATGTGAAAAAGTAAGGGGAGTGAGCTCTCATGCAAGAGCCTAGCTATATACGCATTCCTAGTTAAATACAATAAATATGAAGAAAGAGATAGAGAGGAGATGGAAAAAAGTACTAATACAATAGCCAACCTTATAATTTTTTTGCAGGAAATAGCCAACCTTATAGCCCACACTATTGTATGAGTGCATATAATAGATGATGGCTATAGATGACATGGCAGTCCCTCATAGCCATCGACTGGCTATATTATTAACCATGCTCTAATGCGTTTTTAAAACCGCATTTGACTATTGACAAGATTAATAGTACATGGGATGTATAATGCGAAAATTATATCATTGGAAACTCATTTCACATACGAATTTGACCCTATGATTTGTGTAAGTTGCATGTCATATATTATTACTCTAACATTTGGTCAAAGTTAGCCTCGAAAAATGCATTAGGCCCTGTATAGTAAATGGAAGGAGGGAGTAGTAGTGGAAGTGGATCCTCTGACGTAGGTATCCCTGCCTTACCCTCCCTTTTGGTCACTTACTGGCGGACCCCATGCTTGCTAGGCCCTGCATGTCAGTTACTCAATGGGTTCGGCCACGTCAGGGGATCCTCATCCGTAGTATACTCCCTCTGTTTTTATTTACTCCGCATAAAATGGAGGGAGTGGTAGTATAAATGATGCGGGTGGGGGAGGGGAAGGGACGTCAGATTGCTCTCAACTGCGGTCCCACAAGCGAGCGAAAATGCAAGACGAAGCGCGTTCCATTTGGTGAGCGACGTGGAGGGTCCAGCGTGCCGGGCTGCAACGTGAACACGACAAGAGCGATGTACAGTCAAAACCGATAGACCGGTCGTCACCGAAACCACTATTCACACCAGAACTTTCGTTGCTTGGCCTACGCCAGCCACTGCCCTAAAACCACACCTAATCTCCAGCCCATTCCCCCACCTTTCGATCCCCTAGCCCGCATCAAGCGTCCCCTAGTTCGCTGGAAAGACATTGTGCACCGCAAGATCACTTACTATAAGATGCTGACGCCGGAGCGCCGCGCAGAAATCGCGGCGGCGATCGGTGCCATAGACCTCCGTTCCCAAGCTCGCTTTCCGGCGGGCTAATCCCCGATTTCTCTAGAGCCAAGCTATGAGGAGGAGGAAGTTGATCCAATGTTCATAGCGGTGGTCACGGCGCAGAAGGCCCCCGATGGGTATGAGACGATGGACGTCGACTTCGTGCCGGTGTCCGAGTCCCCCATGGTGCAGGCGGACCAACGGTTCAACACGGCGATACTAAAGGAGGATCAGGAGGTAGAGGCTCAAATCGACGCGGAGCGTGCGCATGCCGCTGCCATCGAGGCTCTCTTGCAGGCGGAACCGGATGTCGTGGATGTGAACCGGGTGGCGGGTGGCTCAACTTGAGGCGGAGCACGCGGATGCCGCTGCCATCGAGGCTCTCCTGTAGGCGGAACCGGACGGCAGAGGCTCAACTCGACGCGGAGCGCGTGGATGCCGCTCTCATCGACGCCCTCTTGCAGGCGGAACCGGACGTCCTGGCTTGAACCGGGGGACAGAGGCTCGACTCGACGTGAAGCGCGCGGATGCCGCTGCCATCGAGGCCCTCCTGCAGGCGGAACCGGACGTCCTCGACTTGAACTGGGCTGTGCTCTCGTCCGTGCAGAGCACCCGCACGCTCCGCGTGAACGAGTAGCTGGAGGCCGAGGACAAACACGGTGCGGAGACACACGTCGGCAGCTACGGCAGGTTCGCGCTGGCAGCCAAAGATGATGAGGCCGTCTCGTTCCGTGAGAAGTGATATTTTTTCTTTATGTTGTTGTTTTTATGGATCTTTTGTTGTGTAAAAACATATATTGTTATGCAAGTCGGCTGACTTGGGTCAGTCTACCATTTCAGGCGGTTGGATGAATATCCTACGTCTCCTAACCCTTCTTCCTCACCTCTTCTTCTTCCCCAACAGACCACCGCAGGAGCGACCGTGTGAGGGCGCGGTGCGACTGCGACAGCCGTGCGCAAGTGTACCTCCTTTTCATTTTGAAAGCTTTAGGGAATCTTGGCAAAAATGTGTGGCGAAGTATGGCAATGCAAGGCCTAGACCAAAACAGGATAAGTACGTACGTACTAGGAGTACTAGTGTTAAAAAGAAAGGCGGGGTTTTCCTTCGTGGGATTTAATCGATACAAATCCTCGTTTCACGTGTAAATTAATGTGTATTTTTTTCTCCAAAGACCAAAGAGCTAACCATCTCACTCCTCATCGCTTGGTTAATGCAGCGCCATGCAAACCAACCTTCTCACTTCCGCATGCATGCAGGGGATATCAATGTCCTTGGTTGATAGTACGAGGCAAACCCCATCAATTTTGCCTCGATTAGTGTTAGTGGCCTTTTGCAAATTGTAATTTTGATATATTGGCCTTGTGTACAAAAAAATGGAGGTAGTAACTATATTTGACTTCCTTCCCCATTGCGGTGACGTCGAAGATATCTCGAACGTTGTGGTTTGGAGAAGTGTGTTCGATGGAGAACACCATTGAGGGAGACCACAGTAAGTCATTCGCAAGTGCCGCCTGCAAGCCAAGACAACCGTCTTATTTGCATCCAAGAAGTCCGTTAAACCAAAGGACGCGTAAATGTACCAGTACTACTAGTACACAATAGCGTCGTCCGTCCAGCTTAGTGCGGTGGGATGGTTTGTCAAAGAAGACGATGGAGAAGCGGAGTCAGTGAAGAGTGAAATGATGGTTGCTTCGTCCGTGCTTTTGTGATTTGATGCCTCACTACTTTGTGATGTGTGATAGAAGGGACAGGGGAGTAGACTTTGTGCTCTATACTGTACTACATGCGTCCAAGCATGGGAGAAAGAGGAGAGACGTTGCATTTTTCTATTCCTTCAATCAATCAATCAAGGAGCTTCGGTTCCATCTTTTTGGCTTTGGCAACACCGTCCACAATGGTTGCCACGATGCCAAAAGCTATTTTCACATTTGCCTACACATTGTGGATGCCCTTAACCGTACCACTTGGTTTTGCTCCTGTGTGCTATCTATACAAATCTCAATTATATTGATCTAAAAAATTATAGAATCAAGATTAGTAAAAAGGAGGTGATTTTGTCGCACGGATGGCGCGGGAGGTTTCTTATTTTTAGAGGACGTTGTCCTGGCGGTTTTCTAACATGCGGTCCCACATGTCAGTGCTTTACCAAGCTGATCCGCGTCCCACATGAGGCAGAACAACAGCAGAAGCAGCACGTGGTTAAGTTGAAGAAGATGAGGGAGAAGCGGATTCAGCAACGAGTGAAATGATGGTTGCTTCGTCCCTCCAACTTCTTTTTTTAGCATTATTACTTCGTCCCTCCAACTTAACTGCGGGAAAGGTGCAGCTTTGTGATTTGATGCCTCATTGCTCATTACTACGCCGGCGCCATGACTTGGGTGCTTCACCCCGGCTTCTCTGCACTGTATTCCGGTATGGCACGTGGACCCGGCAGCTTGACGTCCCACATGTCGGCGAAAGGGACTAGAAGATTTATGAAAGCGAGCGCTCCACTCTTATGACGGAGGAGTACATGTCACGACGGCCTAGTGAACTGTCACTTGTACTGTATAGTACTATAGTTTTGTTGTTTCGCACGATCCATTGATACAAACCCGATTAAACAGGAAAGGGCGGGATTTTTCCCGCGCGGTAGATGATACTGGCCATACATTTCAAAGGCAATTTTAATGTATGCAAACTGAATAATTAAGTAACAATATGATATCTAGTAAAACTAAAAACACATATGATTTATTGTGTTAGAGTGTAGTAGTAGTGTTGTATTGCATAGTTGTTAGATGTAACATGCGAGAACGTGTAGAGATGTAGTTTTGGAGGGCCTATAGAGAGAAAAGCGTAACACGGTCACCGAACTTCAAAATAAGCTGATTACGGTCACTATATACGTTTTGCGGTGATTATACGGTCACCTGCTCACGGTTCAGCATCGGATTGCACTCTGTTGACCGGCCAAATAGTCTGCATGGCGCCATGTTGACAAGTTAAATTGACCATGTTACTTGTGGGTCCCACCTGTCAGTCCGCATAGGGAAAAGGTCAGATAAACACAAATTTAGGCACACGCGACAAGACTCCAACCTGTGCGCGGGAATCACCTGGTTGTGTATGTGTCTATCAGGGCCTGATGTGTGCGCATGCACGTGTAGGTTGAGCACTTGATCGTGAGAGTGTGTGTTCATCGTGTGGTGTATTGGTGGGTGCATGCATGTGTGCGTGTGTGCGTGTGAGTGTTGCATGCATGCGTGGCTGCGTGTGTACGTGTGAGTGTTGCGTGCGTGCGTGGGTGCATGTGTTTGTGTGAGTGTTGCGTGCATGCAGTTTGTGTGCATGCGTGCGTGTATAATCACCACACCAGCTCCTGTGTGTTAAAACAGACGGCTCAGCATACCAATACAAGGCCACCTTGTCCGCTGTGCCCATGGTCATGACTTCGAACCACCGTCCAATATTTTTTTGTCGTTTGTTTTTATTCTTACTAGCAAGATGCCCGTCCATTACACATAACATCAAGATGAATTTGTATGACTAGTTTATCTTGTGAGAGAAAAGGATGAACGAGGGAAGGCCTTATTTGCAAACGTGGAGAGGTGTGTGCGTACCTTTTTGCAAAATTGCCATTTCTTTCCTATCCGTCAGATATAAATCGGACGGCCTATATTGCAGGATCACAGGCACACCATCATCACCAACTCTATTTTTTATAAGAGTGTATTTTATAAGAGTGTAGATGTAGAGTAGATACAAGCCGACGGGTGGGCACGATGGTAGTGAGATAATGTGATGCAACACTAGAGGTGCCACGTGGAGCGTTTAACTGGTCAACTAGTCATGTCTTGAGCAAATACAGAGTTGTAAGGTGAGCCCATGACTGTATAATAACCACTAAACGTAAATGGTCACCCTAATGAGTGGATTCTGAAGTCCAATGTACGTGTCGTGCTTTCTCTTCAAATACAATGATCGTCATTGTATATATCGCGAGAGAAAGATGAAACATGAGTGAATCTGCTGGGGGCTTACTTTTAGAGGACCTGGAGATAGTTTGTGTGCATACGTGAAAGGGGCGTAGTGGGGGGGGGGGTATGCGATGGAGAGAGAGTTGCTCTTCGTTTCTCTTTATTATGACTAACTTTGTATATAGTATAAAAATATACAAATTCATAGTGCGGAATAAATATCATTGTGGGCACCATGCAATGCAAATTAGCATTTGTACTCCTCCATATAACTTTGTAATGTTGTATATATGTAGAAATTCTAAAATAATTTTTTGGCCACACTTTATTCAAAAGGAATGTTGTGTGCGAAATAAACGTGAAGAGAGGGCTTTTTAGACCAATGGGGTACGTGATGTAACATGTGTGAATGTGTAGTTGATACATTTGGCAGGGCCTAAAGAGGTATGTGTGTGTATTATGTATTCTAGAGAGGCATGGATAGAGGGGCCGGTGGGGGGGAGCGTGGGAGAGATAGCACGAGAAATGAGAGTGGTCTAGAGAGAGAGCGACGAATATGATGTCATGGCGAGAGATTCCCTTGAGTATGTATATGCAAGGGGGGAGGGGATAGAGGCACCAGGAGAATTTTTTTTGTGTGGTGTTTGTGTTGGTATGTGTGGGTGTGAGAAGATAACGAGACATGGGGGTAGAGGGTGTGTCACCGCATGAGGTCCGGTGGGTAGAGGTGAGGCCCTTCATTCGGTTCCGTCCTGCGCAACATTGGTCGGCCCATGACGCATTTAGGTAGACCCATGGATGACTAGTCGTACAAGACAAAGATAGCAGAATTGTGAAGGACTCTGTGTCCAGTGACAAAGTCGGCTAGGATTTGTAACCCTAGGTTCTTGGACTAAGGTAACCCCTTTATCTCTGATATTACTCCAACCTAACTTTAAGGGGCATCCTACAAAATGCTCTTCTAGAATCATACTCGTCGATTAGGAAGAGAGGTGTGATACAATGCATGAGAGACAGGCCTAAAGATAATGTGCGTACAGGAGACACGTAGGTAGGTCTATGTATATAGAAAGGGTCGACGGGGATTGTGCGTGTGTATGCTTGCGAGAGCAAGAGTGCTTGTGATAAAGGTTAGTGAAAATAGTTGTAAATGGTTACGAGAGGGAGGGAGGGTTATATCTAGAGCATGTGTGCGCAAAAGAGACCTCAGGAGAGAGTGTGTGAGCATGTGTGAGAGACCACCAATGAAGAGTGAAACTACACGTAAAAGACTGTTGTACACATTGATTAAATATATAAATTGTACCCAAATATTAGGATGGGATCATGATATTGCAATTCACGTAAGGAACGGCCATTGATCCATCAGACATCTAGATTCTATCGAATTTGAGCATGTCTATGTTATTATTCAACATAATTGATCCACATAGTTAGTATTTTGAACTCCAGACAATGCATCTCTTTAGCAATCGAATATAAACGTGAGTATAGTTCATGTTGTGTGTGTAAAGCACATTATACATACGAAAGTTACACAATGAACATTATAAATAGCTACCTATGAACTAGCATACATTTGAATTCAACTTAAGGTGGTTTAAAAAAAATCGAATTCAACATGAAGTCCATTCAATTATTTGAATTTGATATCATGGCATTTGTAAATCATACCTAAATTATGGGGGCACCAATCTTTGCTCTGATTTTGTACATAATAGCATATGTAGTCGTGTACAAAATAGATTCAAATTTAGCTCCTCCATTCAAAAATAATCGTAGTTATAGGATTTTCAAGAGTCAAAATTTCAAAAAGAAGTGGATAATTTAATGAGGTTTTCAAATATACAAGGTCAAATATAACGTTGTATATTTAGGTCAATCCTCATAGTTCAAGAGTACTCTAAACGTGAATGCTTGTGTTTCAAAATTTCGAACGAAGCGCCAAAAGAGCCTCTACTCGCCTGAAACCGCATGAGACCAATGTTTGGTAGTACAAGAAAATTACTTTTCTAATAACTCCGACCCGTGAAACCTACTGGACCGACGTCCAAAGGTCTAAACCGGGGTAGGTTTGTAGCTTCATCTAGACGCCACGCAACTGCCTTCGAAAAACATTCATACACAATGGCCGCCTAAGCACACATGCGCGTGGACGAAATCGCTCCCGCCCACTATTTGGGACACCTGGGATTACCATCCTACCCCCGACCTGCAGTAGGTCCGAAATTTAAGAGGGGGGCAAAGTTTGTACTTTCCCCAAATTTCAAACAAGTGCATCCCATCTTATTTTCAAAAAAGCCAAAAACAAGCGCGTCCCAGACTGAAACATGGTTCTCGCCCCCCCCCCCCCTGCCCACCCATCTGATTCCCCATTCGTACTCCATGGGCGCAAAAACTACATCTCCACTAGCCGCGAAACCCCTGTGTCCTTCGTCCGCCATGCCATCCCACCCATCAACCGCCGCCCTACTCCATCACGCCGGAGCCGATACCCTGACGTCGACGTCCAACGCAATCTCAACCGCAACACCCTCCACGGCTAGTAGTTGAAGCCGAGGCCGAGCCGTCCGTACCCGAGCCAGTTCAACCATGCCGTCGTGCGCCTCACCGCTGCTGCTCCAACTTCGCCACCGTCCACCGCACTGGAGCTGTTCCTGCTACACCGTCCTTCGCCGCCTCGGATCTGCTTCCCCTCCGTCGATATACGGCCACGACAACATAGTCAACAATTTGGCCATGGGTTTGTCCAAGGATCCATAGCTCTCCAAAACATCGGTTCCCCCAGAAAAAAAGAAGATCGCCGCGACATATGGAGACCACACTGGCAACCGATGAGGGTATTCCTCTTCCCTTATTCGAGCAAATCTTACGTGTCTGCTTGCACGGTATTCATTCCACAAAAGACACTAGTTGACCGCTTCTTCTTGATACTAGATGTTCCTAGTAACTCGCAATGCACAAGGTTTCTCCTCATATACTATTTCACCTTAGCTAGAGGTCTGTCGTCCCCCTGAATTTCAATTTCTGGTCAGTTGATTCCCAATTAACGGAAGCATTCCCCAGCATAACAGGCGCTAGTACGCCTATTACGCCGGGGAAGCAGCGCCTTGGTGTTTATCTTAGGGGCGTGTGGGGCCTAGAGCTACTGGCGCCCGATCTAGAGGTCGGCCGGGATTAAAGGGATGGCCTGGGGGCGCTGCCATGCACGGCGGTGGTGTGAGTCGAGGGGAGGGCGGGGCGGCGGAGGCAGGGTTTGGGCCGGTGGTCGATGGCAGTTCGAGAAAGGTCGACAAAGTGACTGGCGGGAGGTAGACGAAGGCCATCTGCCCGTTCCTTATAGATCAGACGGTTCATTAAAAAATCAACTAACCTATTTATTTTCAGTCGACTGTTATCTTAGATATGACCACATGTGGTGGTGTGCTGGAGGAGTACCTGCATTTCCTGTGCTCATATATTACAAAATCATACGGAGTAGAATCTAATTTTGTTTGCCATGCAATGTTGTAGAGCTATCATATGTCTCCTGTCATTTATTTTTCAGCCACCTTCTATCTGCTACTTTTACAGTGCACTAGTTCTACACACACTTCACCCATACTCTCACTATTGTGTTTTTATGCAAGGGTATTTCAGAGTCTGCCTCGAGAGAACAACAAAGAAAAGAGAGAAGTTGTGCCAGCTTTCTTCGTGGGTAGGCACGGCACTTTACAGTGCTATAAAAGGTGTAGTGTCAGCAGATGGAGGCGGTAAACATAGCTCTGGAGTTGATGACTGTCGTGGTTCTAAGCCTGATAGTAGAGTGGGGGTAGGTATGGAGAGGCAAGGTCCTAGCTATGGAGAGGTTGTAAATACAAGGGATGTACGAGTTCAGGCCCTTCTCGGAAGAAGTAATAGCCCTACGTCTCGGAGCTCGGAGGCGGTCGAGTGGATTATGAGTATATGAGTTACAAGGTGCCGAGCCCCTCTACCTGTGGAGGGGGGTGGCTTATATAGAGTGCGCCAGGACCCCATCCAGCCCACGTAGGAGAGGGTTTAAGGTGAGTTAAGTCCGGGGTGTTACTGGTAACGCCCCACATAAAGTGTCTTTACTATCATAAAGTCTACTTAATTACAGGCCGTTGCAGTGCAGAGTGCCTCTTGACCTTCTGGTGGTCGAGTGAGTCTTCGTGGTCGAGTCCTTCGAGTCAGTCGAGTGAGTCCCTCGTTGGTCGACTGGAAGGCAACCTCTTCTAAGGGTGTCCTTGGGCAAGGTACTTAGATCAGGTCCGTGACCCTACCCTAGGTACATGACCCCATCATTAGCCCCCGAATGGATTGAGGCTTCGAGTGAGGAAGGAGTTGATGTTGTTTCCGATTAACCTTTGCACACTGGTCGTGCGTTGTTCTGGACCAAAGAATCTCTTCGTCGATAGTGAGCAACTTGTCTTCAGTCGACTCGATCCATTCTCTTCTTTCGTCGAGTGATCTTTCGGGCTTCGACGATCTCCGAGCGACGGATCGCAGGAAACCCCGCGTCTGACAGACCGATCTGCCGTTCGCGGATTCCGCGGGATGCGAAATTTGGGGACGCACGCGAAGCGGAGCGGACCGCGGCGTTCGGATGGGACGGGACATAGACACCTCGATCTCCGCGCCGCTTTCTTCGCCATGTATCCCGTCTGCATAACTGTTCCTGGATATGATTAGATCGACCGGGCCCACCTGTCATCCACTCGGAAGGGACCTTATAAATGCGCCCGGCGAGGATTTTTTGTACTGTGCCTCAGCATTCTCTCTCTCTCTGCTCCCTTCGTCCCCGTCCAGCGCGCTCGCTCTCGCCCCCGCACAACTTCCCCTCGCGCGTCTCGCCGGCAACCATGGCCAAGGAGAAGACGGCGGCGCTGGAACGCGCGAAGAAGGCGTCGGCGTTGGAGAAGGCGAAGGGGAGATCTACCAGCCGCGGCGGGTCTTCGTCCAGATCCCGCCTGCCGAAGGGCTGGGTCCAAGGAGACTGGATCCAGTCGACCATCACAGAGAAAGATCTCCTCGACATGGCCAACGAGGGCTTGATCCCCCATGGAGCTGCGAGGCTTCCGGGGAAGGAGTGGCAGCCCCAGCCAGAAGAGGGTGAGTGCGTGCTCTTGGCCACCCATGTTGATCGTGGATTTTCTTTGCCGCCGAGTATTTTCTTCCGTGGCTTCTTGAACTTCTTTGGAGCGCAGCTCCACCACTTTACCCCAAATTCTATCGCCTATCTTGCCGCGTTCGTGTCCATGTGTGAGGGTTTCCTGGGCTGTCGACCGCACTGGGGCTTGTTCAAGCATATATTCACGTGTCGCTCTCAGACCGTGAAGAAGGCGAGCCCAGGCGATGAAAGAACCCGAGTCGTCCAAATGTGTGGGGGTCTGTTGATCCAGGTGAGGAATAAGAGCACCTTCCCGCCCATGACCTTTCCCGAGTCAGTCAGAGGCTGGCAGTCGACCTGGTTCTACTGCCAGGACCAGTCGACGCCGGGGCAGTCGAGTGGACTCCCTCAGTTTACCATGGACCGAGTGAACAAGCCCTCCTCTCTGAAGTTGATTCCGGAGGAGAAAGCTGACGTGAAGATGTTGATGGAGCGCGTGGTGCAGTTGGTTCGGGAGGGAGTGACGGGCATGGATCTCCTGGAGGTCTTCCTTAGGCGTCGTATCCAGCCCCTTCAGTTCCGGAGCCACTGCATGTGGTTGTACTGTGGGACTGAAGACGAGACTCGAGTCCATCCAGAAGCAGTCGACGATGTCACTCTGGAAAGATGGATGGCCGCCGTTACCGGAAACAAGGATAACCCACGCGGAGCCAGAAGGATTCCTCCACTCAACCACAACAGCGATCCAAACAAGGTATGTCTGCTCTGCTCTCCACTGTGTTCTTGTCACATTCGTTTCTGTTTATCCTGCCGACTGGTCGATTGATCCTTGTCTTGATATCTACCAGGCCCTCACCGAGCTGTACTCGATGCCCAATGGGGCACAAGCTCCGACTGAGGAGGGTGAGGCGAGTGGGGGCGAGATCCAGGAGGAGGAGGAATGGGACTCGGACGTTGCTGAGGATGATGATGACGATGATGATGATGACGGTGATGAAGATGACGTTGAAGACGAGGAAGAAGAGGAGGAGGAGGTCGTACCACCACGCTCAGAAAGGCGGTCGAAGCTTGTCCACGACCCTTCGACTGAACGTGGCAAGGGGGTTGCGACCGTTGCTCAGTCGACCAAGCGCCCTCGGACCACCTCTCCGGTGCCGACTGAAAAGGCGCCGAAGCAGCCCAGGGCGGCCCCGTCGAAGCCGATCAAGCTCCTGCCGAAGATGAAGGTGTCCATCCCCACCATATCAGGGTAATCGTGCTGCTTAAGTCTTCTTATTTTGTGTGAACTTTGTCTCTGGTTGACGCTGAAGTTAGTCGACTGATTCTTTGGAGTTGCAGTGCTGCTACTTCTGAGACCTCAGCCCGGGCTGATGACCATGAGATGGAGGACGCAACAACTTCAAAACCAGGTACTATATTCTTAACGCCGTTTTTAGTCGACTGACTCGCGTTCTCTGATCCTGATTCTTCTCCGTAGCTCCCCCCAATGCTGTTATCAATCTCCCTGATGATGATGAGGATGAGGAACCGCTGAAGCGCAGAAGGAGTAGGAAAGCGTCCGCCAGCAAGGTGCCCCAGGATGTGACGGCGCCTGAGATTCTGATTGCGGAGGAAGAGAACACCACTCGACACACGGTGTCCTTCGCAGATCCACTGACGAGTGCTCAGCAGCCCTCCCTCTTCACGACGCACCACGTCCCAGAGGACCAAGCTGGCGCGGCGAAGGAGGCGATACGCCAGGCAGGAATCATGATGGAGCAGTTGAAGACCATCCGGGATGCGAGCCAGGCAGCTTATGACGCCAGTTCTGCCCTCCAAAGCAATGTTCAGGTCAGTCGACCACCGTTTGTTCTGTTAGGATATGCTACCAAAAACTTTTCCTTTCCAGAATTTATAGTAGTCACCCACTGGGTGTGTCGATTAAACTCCGTGTTAGCGGGGGCATGCTGAGTGCACCCGCTGGGTGTAGTCCCCAAGGCTAAGGTCGACTGCTGGCAGTCGGCCTTAGGCTTTATAATTTCAGTCTTTCTGTCATTGGACCAAGTCGACTGGATTTCGCAAACCGGTCGACTGGTCGACTTTGTCTTTAACAGGATTAGTGGGGGCACGCTGAGTGCACCCACTGGGTGTAGTCCCCGAGACTACGGTCGAATGCTTGTATTCGGCTGTAGTCTTAGAAACGTGTGATTTTTCCTTTTTCACTCGGAAGTGAATTACATTTGACATTTAGTCGATTGGTTCTTCGCAGAACTCCTGTAATCTTGTGGCTCGCTACTCTGAGCTGGAAAACAAGCACACTCAACTCGAGCTGAGCTTGAAGCTGGTTCAGGAGAAGCTGACGAAGGCAAAGGAGGAGACCGAAGGTATGTTTGGTGAGACCCTGACGACTGCTTTTCCCCTTGCTTGTTTCAAAATCTGATCTTGCTGTAACTTGCAGGTAAGGTAAGGGAGGCCCAACAGAAGAAAGACCTCGAACTAGCTGAGAAGATCAAGCTTGCTGACGAGAAGTTAGCTTCAGTCACCAAGCTTGAACAAGACAATACCAATCTGAAAGCTGCTCTTGGGATCGCCAACAAGGAGGTCAGTCGACTGAAAACTGATAAAGCTGCCCTGACCGACCAAGTCAGTAAGTTGACTGGGAAGAAAAATGATCTGGAGGCCTTCCTGAGTGGTCTTGCCAAGAAGCTGTTTCTTATGCTTGAAGGTAAACCTCTATGCTCGGCAAACATTTCCAATCGTGGTTTTTCCATTCGACCATCCCCTTGACTCAGTGATCATCCTTGCAGAATTTTGCCAAAACTTTGAAGAAGAAACTAGCCGGCTGGAGCCAAACCTCGACCCCGTCAATTCTCTGGTGAATGACGAAGTTGCCATGGATGTTTTCTGACTGGAGTCTCGTGTTGCAGCTGTCGTGGACTATCTCGCAAGGCTGAAGGCCGCCACATCTCGCATCGACTCGACGCTCTGGCCTGGGGAGACACTTCAGAATGACCTTGAGTCGCTGATGGCTCGCTTGAACACGATCCCTGGTCGAGTGCAGGAATGGAAGAAGTCCTCGGCTTGGTGCGGTGCAGATGTTGCTCTGTGTCTGGCCCGAGTCCACTGCAAAGATGCGCGAGAAGAGAAGCTGGCGGCCCTCCGGGTAGCCAACACCAAGAAACACGACTTCAGGTCCTTTATGGAAACTTTCCTTGCGGCTGCCACTCGGATCGCCGACGGAATTGACCTTGATGAGTTTGTTGCACCTTCCAGCCCTCCACAGGAGGGGTAAAAAACTTCTTCTAGCTCGACGCTTTAAATTTGCCTCGGTATGCCGAGTGGAATTGTAACCGATAAACCTTAACGGGCTTAACACCTGAGCACTTTCGGTTCCTTTAGATATCGATTCAAACTTGAATTTGGTGCTTGAATACGATTGCTTTTGGCTCGAAATGTCTTTTGCAGGTTCAAAGCAAGGCGCCTTTACTGCAATCGACTTATTCTTTTGCAGGTTCAAAGCGAGCACTGGGCTGCAGCTAAGCCTCCGAGTGGAAGTCCGGCTTACCACTCGGTAGGATTTTTATATCTTAGGCGAGCACTGGGCTGCAGCTAAGCCTCCCGAGTGAGAGGTTTGCTCTTCACTCGGTAGGATTTTTATAACTTAGGCGAGTGCTTGGACTGCAGCTAAGCCCCCGAGTGAGAGGTTTGCTCTTCACTCGGTAGGATTTTTATAACTTAGGCGAGTGCTTGGACTGCAGCTAAGCCTCCGAGTGAGAGGCTTGCTCTTCACTCGGTAGGATTTTTTACAACTTAGGCGAGTGCTTGGACTGCAGCTAAGCCTCCGAGTGAGAGGTTTGCTCTTCACTCGGTAGG
>NC_041393.1:220482978-220483246 GCF_002162155.2 Triticum dicoccoides | reverse complement strand
AGCACTGGGCTGCAGCTAAGCCTCCGAGTGAGAGGTTTGCTCTTCACTCGGTAGGATTTTTATATCTTAGGCGAGCACTGGGCTGCAGCTAAGCCTCCCGAGTGAGAGGTTTGCTCTTCACTCGGTAGGATTTTTATAACTTAGGCGAGTGCTTGGACTGCAGCTAAGCCCCCGAGTGAGAGGTTTGCTCTTCACTCGGTAGGATTTTTATATCTTAGGCGAGCACTGGGCTGCAGCTAAGCCTCCGAGTGAGAGGTTTGCTCTTCAC